>NC_142606.1:16862618-17077618 GCF_041222555.1 Hakea prostrata
TAGGCCCCGTGAGCTTGGTTTGATAGGCTTAGCTCTTTCCTTCTTGAGTATGGTTTTGTTGGGTTGAAAACTGGCACCTCATTGTCTATCTTTCGTGTTCATCATGGCATTATATTTATATTGATCTATCTTGATGAGATTATCCTAATTGGTAGTTTTGACAGTTTTTTGGCTCAGTTTCTCAAGGATCTTAGTTTCGTATTTGCATTGAAGAATTTGCGTCCTCTCCATTATTTTTTGTCCTCTCCATTATTTTTTTATGCATATCTATTATTGGATCTTCTGATGGTCTCCATTAGTCACAAAGTCAATATATTCAGGATCTTCTCAAGCAGACAAATATGACTGATTGCAAATACCTCTCTATACCAGTTTCCACTACTGAAAAGTTAAGCAAGTTTATGGAGGAATTAATGGATGATCCTACGATGTATCACATTATAGTTAGTACCCTTCAATATGCAACCATGACCAGGCCTGGAATTCAATTTGCGGTGAATAAAGTCTATCAATTTATGCACTCTCCTACAATTGATCATTGGTCTATAGTTAATCTCCACTATTTAAAAGGAACCTCCTCAGAAGGACTTCTTATCCATCGTGACTCTCCGCTTAGTTTATCTAACTTTACAAATGTTGACTACGTGGGTTGCCCTAATGATTGCAAGTCTACTGGTAGTTATGCTGTATTTTTTGGATGTAACCTTATCTCTTGGAGTTTCAAATAGAAAAACATTGTAGCCCGCTCAAGCACTGAGGCCACATATCATAAACTCACGAATGTTGTTGTTGAACTTACTTGGTTACAATCTTTGTTGCATGAATTATTGGTATATCTGCCTTTCGCTCTAATTTTCTGCTGTGACAATGTGGGGGCCACTTTTCTCACTACCAATCTTGTCTTCCATGCACGAACCAAACATGTTGAGATAGACTTCCATTTTATTCATGATAAGGTTGTGAAGGGGGACCTCTAGGTTCGATTTCTCTCCACCAAGGACCAACTTGTTGACATCTTCACATAGCCTCTCTCACATCAACAATTCAACATTTTGATGTCCAACCTCAAGGTCTCATCTCCGCCCTTGAGTTTGATGGGGCGTGCTAAGGATAATAATGGTCTTTTGCAGTTTGGGGGCAAAACAGGAAGACCAAGGGCAACCCTAGCCGAATCTAGGGTTGCCTTGGCCACCAATACTCCATGTGTGCAAGGCTCCAAAAACTAGACTCAAACTCAACTATTTAAAAGACTCCAACAGATTACATCTTATTCACAAGTGGATCAGAGTCAGAGTTGTACTCAAACACATAGGAGACATAGTTCATACCAAACACAAATAGATAACTTGTGTAATTCAACCTCTAAAGTAAGAGTCCAAGATTAATGTTGAATAAGGACTCTTATAACTTTAAATATGTAATATATACTACAGTTAATCTCTAGGAAGAAAATCACATTCACATGGACCTAGGATGCAAAGATCAACCGAACCACCTATATCTCTGTGTCAAACTCTCTCTCTCTCTCTCTCTCTCTCTCTCTCTCTCTCTCTCTCTCTCTCTCTTTGAAAAATGTCTCTCTTTCTTACACTTTTTTATTGAAAATCTTGGACTCTAGCAGTGCCAAGGTTGCCAAAAACTCATAACCCAACTCTTCTTCTTCTTTTTTGGGATCCTAGGTTCATCCAAGCTAGCTTACATATTTGCACTTCGGCTACATCCTCAGGATATTTCTTAGAGATAATTTAAATATAGCCAACTTTCCCACATAGAAAAGATTGATTCCCAGCTCTCTTCTCATTCCACGTAATGGTGTGTAACCACCTTCTCCCTCCAAAATCAGGTTCTATTTGAGTGTCTATGAGACACATGAACCCTTTTATAAGTGGACCAAGGCAACAATATTTTAACACCACCTATTCAACACAAGGCACTTCCATGAGAAAAGGACACAAAGCGCATCTTGTTATACCATATTATGTCTATGGAAGCATATCTTTGAGTTATCCCCAGTGGGGGACCTAATTAAGTTGGATCACTAAGTCAAAGTTTCATTTTTTTTATTTTATTTATCAAGGTGCTTTTATGAGAAATGGATATGAAAGGTATTTTAGTAATTTTATCCTTTATTATGTCCAAATTCCAAAAGGATAGCAGAGTCATTCGACTCATTCCTAAGGGTAGACCTGAGTTAGATCATTGAGTCCAAGCAAGGTCCATTTTTCAGTCGAAGCCTCTTTCTGCATCTACCCAAAAATCTACCCCTGCCTCTGCTTCAACCTATAATTACATTAGATAATCCAGTCCTTATGTGGCAGAGATGGTGCTTGTGTGAGAGAGATTACCAAAATACACAGACACTTATGATCAACGCTTGGAGCTGTTTGCATCGCTTAAAGAAACTGGAGTTCTTGTGCATCAATAGTGGTGAGCGGAAAGAGTCTTTACATTTCAGATCCCGACCCAAGAGTAGAGATCGTACTTGAAGACACTTCTCTCTCTCTCTCTCTCTCTCTCTCTCTCTCTCTCTCTCTCTCTCTCTCTCTCTCTCTCTCTCTCTCTCTCTCTCTCTCTCTCTCTCTCTCTCTCTCTCTCTCTTCAAGTCCTGACCAAAGGCGGAGAAGATGACTGAAGAAGAAGAAGAAGAAGGAAGAAGGAAAATTGGAATTCAAATCCTTTGTAGTGCCCAAATGAGCAGACATCCAGCAGAACACTCTCACCAAATGCCACGTGCCCCTACATATTTCCAACCCTCTGCTTAAATATCATTCCTATGACGGAGTTTCAGGTCCTCAAGTTTAAACCAAAAAAAAATTCTCCTTGACCAAGCATTTCTCAAAAAAGGGAGGAAGTGTATCGTAAGCTCTAATTTTTCTAGTGAGCAAATTGCTCAGACATATTAGAGAAGTGGGATAGCCACATGTACAATTTACTGTATTATATATTGAGATGTTTTTATCTCATTACAGCTAAATGAATAATATACTTCATTTGTCTTTTATGGTATCAGGCCTTCACGTGTCCTATACTTTTTTACTGCCTTTTTCAGTTTTCTTGCGTTTTCAATTTTCTTCTTGATTTCTTTGTGGTTAAGTCTTCCTCAGATAGCTGATTTCACTGGATGCTCTGTTCTTGAAGCTTCCATGGCTAACTCGGTTTCCTCTTAGAGAAGTGATTAAGTCTTCCTCAGATAACTACTTTCACCGGACGCTGTGTTCTTGAAGCTTCCATGGCTAACTCAGATTTCTCCTCTGCAACAGCTTCGGTCGTTCCTGTTTCTGCTGTTCCTTTGTTCCCTTATCCGACTAATTTGAATGTCACAAACTTTGTAACCCTCCGTTTAACGTCTAAGAATTATCTTTTGTGGCAAACTCAGTTTTTGTCTTTGGTGGAGAGTCAAGATCTGTTGGAATTTTTTACTGGCGATTGCTCGCTCTCCAGAAAAAATTCTCAGATTTGATGTTGGTGTTGAAACGCCTAATCCACTTTATCATCCTTGGTTAAAGACTGATCGATTAGTGAAAGCTTAGCTTACTGGAACTCTTTCAGAAGGTGTTCTAGGGCTTGCGTATGGCGTCCAATCATCTGCAGATTTGTGGCGCATATTATCTGATGCTTTTTCTCAATCTTTTGAAGCACGAGAGTTTGAATTGTTGTCTCGGTTGCACTTTATGAAGAAGAAAGAGACACAATCTTTGAGTGATTTCTTGATTCTATTTAAAACTCTATGTGATCAACTTGCAGCGATCGGCAAACCGATTGAAGATTCACAAAAAGTTTTTCTACTTCTCAATAATTTGGGATCTGCTTATGAAAGCTTTGTGACAACGATGTTGAAGCCACCCGTCCCGTCTTACAATGATTTAATCTTGTTGCTGCATAGTCATGATCTGAGAAACAGAGGTAATTCGTTTGTTTCACCTACTCTGAATCTTGCATTTTTTGGATCTCAAAATGGTAGTCAAGGTGGTCGTACTGGTTATCGTAGTGGCCGGTATGGTTCTCATGGCCGGAATAGCTATCATGGTGGTCGGAGTGGATATTTTTCATCATAGAATAGTGGATTTGTTCCCTCTGCTAAAGCATCTAGTTCTGCGAATAGTTTTCAAGAAAACAAAGAATAATTCTTTTGGTTTTACTTCTACATCACCTTTGCATTGTCAGATTTGCAAGAAAATTGGCCATGATGCTTTGAAATGCTGGAGCCGATATGATCATCGTTACCAGTCTGATGAGATTCCGAAAGCTTTGGCTGCAATCCATCTTAATTCTGCTTCTTCACCAGCTCGTTGTCAGATCTATAAGAAAATGGGACATGATTCTTTGACTTGCTGGGGCAGATATGATCATAGTTATCAGTCTGAAGAAATTCCGAAAGTATTGGCTACAATTCAGCTTCATTCTTCTTTTGGTTGGCTTCCTGATTCAGGTGCTTCTGATCATGTTACAGATTCTCTAGGTAACCTTTCTACTATTGTTCCCTTTAAAGGTTCTTCTTCATTGATGATTGGTAATGGTGATTATTTACGCATCACTCATGTTGGTTCTGGGATCATATCTAATGGTAGTCGTTCTCTTCCAATTAAGGATATTCTTGTGGTACCTTCAATCAAACGTAATTTGATATCTGTTTCTAAACTTACTTTTGATCTTGGTTGTGTTCTGGAGTTCACTAACAGTGGTTTTCTTGTTAAGGATCAGACCAAGCAAACGGTTCTGGCATCGGGGACTAAGAAGGATGGATTGTATGTGTTTGATTTGCAAACTGATAGTTCTGGTAGTGTTGTCAATGTTGGTTCTGGTTTAGTTTTATTTTCTTCTAGGCAAACTACTGCTTCTGAGAGGATTTGGCACTTGAGATTGGGCCATCCTTATTCTACTGTTACTTGTTTTTTGCATTCTCATGGTTTAATTCAATTTGGTTGTAAGTCAAAGACTGGGACTATATATTAAGATAAGGACTGTTCATAATGTTTGTGATAGTTGCCAATTTAGTAAAAGCACACACCTACCTTACAATTCTTCATTCACACGTGCTCGTGCTCCTTTGGAAAGAATTCACTGTGATTTGTGGGGGAAATCTCCAGTTGTGAGTGTGCAGAAATTCAAGTACTATGCGCTATTTGTAGATGATTATTCATGTTTTACTTGGCTCTATCCACTTAAAAAAAAATATCAGATTTCTATCATGTTTTTCTGCATTATCAATCTCTTGTAGAGCGGCAGTTTGACTCTAAAATAAAGATTTTTCAAAGTGATGGTGGTAGTGAATTTGGGCTTATTGCATTTCAGTCTCACTTAGCTTCACATGGTATTCTTCATCATATGTCCTGTCCTAAAACTCCAGCTCAAAACAGTGTTGTTGAAAGGAAACATAGACATCTTGTAGAGCTTGGGTTAGTTCTCTTATATCATGCCTCGATTCCTATGTGTTATTGGGTAGAGGCTATTCTTACATCAGTTTTTCTCATCAATCGTCTTCCATCTAAGGTTTTACAAATGGATACTCCTCTTCATCTTTTGTTCAATCAAGATCCCCAATATCATACACTTCGAGTTTTTGGTTTGGCATGCTTTCCATGTCTCCATGCTTATAACTCTAATAAATTTGAACCTCGATCATTGGCATGTGTTTTTATGTGCTATAGTGATTGTCACAAGGGTTATCGTTGTTTGCATGTCTCCACTGGTCGTGTTTATATCTCCAAGGATGTCATATTTGATGAGAATGTTTTCCCCTTTAAGGGTATTGTTGTGTCTTCTTCTTTGGGTACTTCTTGTACATTTGGAGGTTGGACTGCTTATGTTGAGCCTGCATTCTCTTCTCTTGATAGCTCATGGTTGTGTTTCATGTGGAGGATCGCCAGTGAGACCTTGGTTTTTTGATCCTACAACTTCTGGACCTCATGTTCTGTTACCTGGAACTTCAAATGCTTCTGCCACTGCTATTTTGTCCTCAAATAATTTGGATCAAAACGTGATTGTTGCTGCTCCTCATTTGGGTTCTATTAATGATCGGTCCATGGGTTCAGATCATGTGGATTCAACACATTTGATTAGTCCTTCTTCATTAGACACCCATTGCCCACCTGACGTTTTAGAATCTTCACCTATTTTAAACCCCATAGGCCTAAATGGGTGTTTATCTAATGAGTTACAGCCCACTGCACTTCTGGCCCATGATCAAAAGGCTGAAATGGGATTCTCTAGTGAGTTACAGCCCACTACACCTCAGGCCCATGATAAATTTGTTGAAATGGGTTTGGTTTCTTCTTCTTTAAAAGCTACTGATTGTAGTTTATCTGCTACATCTACACACTCCATGCATAATATGGTGACCCGTGCTCAACTTGGTGTTCGCAAACCTAATCCCAAGTATGCGTTACATGTTGATTTTGTTTGTTCTGAGTCTAAGATAGTCAAGTCTACTATAGCTCATCTTGGTTGGACTGCTGCAATGAAAGATGAATTGGCCACCCTTGCTACTAATCATACTTGGTCTTTAGTTCCTTGTTCACTTGAGATGAACGTTGTTGGTTGCAAATGGGTTTTTTAAGACAAAATTGAAAGCTGATGGGAGTTTAGAGCGTCTTAAAGCCTGTCTTGTTGCTCGTGGCTACAATCAACAGGAGGGTATTGATTTTCTTGAGACGTTTAGTCCAGTCGTTAAACCTGGTTCTATTCATTTGGTTTTAAGCATTGCTACTATGCTAAAATGGCCTCTATGTCAATTAGATGTTAAGAATGTGTTTCTTCATGGTTTTTTATCCACTCCGGTGTTTATGAGACAACCTCCTGGTTTTGGGGATTCTACGTGGCCTAATGATGTTTGTCAATTACATAGATCTCTTTATGGACTTAAACAAGTGCCTCGGGCTTGGTATGATCGGTTTAGTGGTTTTCTTCTGGATTTTGGGTTTGAGAGTAGTTTCTTTGATAGCTCTATGTTTGTTTATCGCCAAGACAGGAGGACTTTGATCTTGTTGCTTTATGTTGATGACATTGTTCTTACTGGCAATGATGAGCTTTCCTTAAGTTCCTTTATCACTACTTTGGGTCATACTTTTGCCATGACGGATTTGGGCTCTTTACATTACTTTCTTGGGATAGAAGTTACTCGAACTAGTTCGATCTGGTTTGTTTTTATCTCAAGCCAAGTATGCGGCTGATTTGCTTTGTCGTGCTAGTATGCTTGATGCAAAGCCTGTGATGACTCCTATGGTATCTCGTCCAACTGTGGTGTTAGATTCTTCACTTTTTCATGATGTTACTTTGTTTCGAAGTATAGTCGGGGGTCTAATTTCTCTTCAGTCAAGCGTATTCTTCGTTATGTAAAGGGTACTTTGATTGTGGTTTGTGTCTTCATCAAGCTAGCTCTTTTTAGTTATATGGTTTCTCTGATGCTGACTGGACGGGATGTCCTACTACTGGCTATTGCACTTTTCTTGGGGAAAATTGTATTTCTTGGAGTGCTAAGAAGCAACCTACAGTTTCTCGTTCTAGTACGGAAGCAGAGTATCGAGCCATGGCTTCTACTACTGCTGAGTTAACTTGGTTGAGTTTTCTTCTTCGTGATATAGGCATTCCGCAGCCTCAACCAACCATTCTCTACTGTGATAATATGAGTGCTCTTCACATGACTATGAATCCGGTATTTCATGGGCGTACCAAGCATATTGAATTGGATTACCATTTTGTATGGGAAAAGGTTGCTTTATGATATTTAGTTACACGTTAAGTGGCTTCTCATCAGCAGCTTCCTGATATTTTTACAAAACCCCTTTCTCCCAAGGAGTTTCGTTATCTTATGTACCAAACTTGGCCTTGTTAGCCGGCCATGTTTGAGGGAGGGTATTAGAGAAGTGGGATAGCCACGTGTACAATTTACTATATTATATATTGAGATGTTTTCATCTCATTACAGCTAAGTGAATAATATACTAAATTTGTCTTTTAAGACACCCCAAGACAAAGGCCTTAATGCAATGCCACCCCAGTTTAAATTTCAAATCTGTCCCCACCCTAGGACTTTAATGTATCAACATTTAGTTGTTGCTTCTTATTCTAAATAGAAAGAAAATATAATTGAGCTAATGCTGAAATGACAAAGGATCAAAGCCAAACAGAGGAATGGATTGATAATGGAGAACTCTGTCGCTCTCAAAATTTTCTTTAGAAACAACAGTATTCAACTACTTTCAAAAGACACAGAAAACACGACTTTATAGTGCGAAGAAACCCTAAAAAATTACGAAAATGCCACTGAAAACACTAAAATGTCAAAAAGGGTCTAGAAACACAAAAACCGATGTTCATCATTGCAAAGTCTTGAGTCCTTCTCACAAGATCGTTTTAGATCAATATGACAAATTTCATCCCATTCCCAGTCTGAGACCCTGAGTTACCCATGTGCCACCCCCATATGCATCATGAACATTCCCTCTCTATTTTCTTTGTTTTGTGCATTCAAGATTTATTAAGAGGTTTGACGTTATGAGTCTCAACCACCAAGAAGTAGAACAAGTTCTCGAATAGTGAAAAGTTTCTAGGTAATCATTTGGACTAGTAGTACATGTGTACGAAAAGTGTTCTGATTCCAAGTCAAGAAAATATTCTACAATCCAAGATTGGGAATACATACCAAACACAGCCTCAAAGGGAAATATTGAGCAGTACAGACTACAGTACAGACATATTCCATGAGGGAAAAACAAAAATTCCATTTCCATATTATTATATGTATATAGTGGTAAAAGCATACAAAAAGAGCAATATATCTAAGATTATAAAGGTGATTAAATTGCAAAATTGCTTGGGTGCTGCACAACAAATTCGCAGCATCATGCTGCATACAGTGGTGATTGAAATAAGGGTCGAGATTTTGATGTCAACATCTTGTTTTGTAAAAGTTGCTTTGAACCTCTTATGCGAAATGAGTGGTCGGATATCTCAACCTTGCTGTCTCGATTTCCACCGCATGCAACACGATGTGCAGCACCCAAGTTGGATTCAAACCATTCTAGTTTTATGTGGTCGTTTGTGTCTCTGTTAATTTCTTGCTACATAAATAAAGAAACCATAAAAACAACTTCTTACCACCAAAGAAAGAGATTACTAGAATGAAGGGAAACCTCTTGGTTTTTATACATAGAACTATACTGAAAAGGAAATACTTAGGGGACAGCAAGAGTACAAGATAGAATATGAATCTACAAGTCACTGGATATACATGTGTGGACTTCCTCTTTTCTTCAGCAATGCTTCTCAATAGGAGTAGAAGATTAGACATCATATTCACATAAACAATCAAAAAAATGATGGCTTTGAAGGATTCAAATAAGGTCATAGCCTTTAGGGAACAAACTAGAAATTCTTTCAGGGAAATGATACCTAAACAGCTAAACTGATGTGGTTCAAGCTGATTCAACCTCTAAACCATGTGCTTTCATTTAGTCAAACAGCTATTGTACTCTTTGGCTGGATTTGGTCCAGTGATCAGTTGCTAAATGCTTGGTCAAATGGTTCAAGCCGTGGAAACAACCTCTAAAATCCAGGGTAAGGCTGCGTCATATATCTGACAAATGCTGGAACCTTATGCATTGCATACAACCTTTTTAGCCTCTGCCTGCATCTATTCATTGTTATTTGAAGTGAGCTCAATCAGATAAGAACTTGCATGGCCTTCAGAAATTGCATGCTCCATGTCAGCACTTGTAGGTGGTTCAATTTGTTTTGGTGGTTCCTTTTTATGAAAGTAGTTGCATGTCATGACAGTTGCCCACCATAAATTTCTTTGGGATCTTTCGCTTATTTCTGTTATCCTTTTATAGACAAAGGAGAAAAAGAATAAGCTGAGGGCTAGGATTGAAGCTACTCCAACAATGATGTAGATGCTACGAAAGCTGTGAAGGTGTAGTCTACTAGATGTTACATTAGATGCAAGAGGCTTCGCGCATGCTTCATTTCCAAACCATTTCTTCTCAATCTTACTCATGTGATCTCCTTCAGTAAAGTTAAGGACAGCCTCTGAAATGTCCTGTAGCAAAGGAAAATCTTTTGCAAAGACCTAGATGAGAGAAATTATGTAAATTAATAAAATGAAGATTATCAGTAGATACTAGGTATATAGTAAATAGACAAAAGAGATTGAGAGAGAGAGAGAGAGAGAGAGAGCATACAAAGCCAAAGCCTCCTGTTCTATATGTTGGTCCAGCAACAGTGAACTGACGACAATACTTTGAAAGGAAGACATTAATGTAGGGAATCTCATCAACAATTGCTGAAACACTTCCATTTGATAGAGCATTTGCAAATTCTTGTTTTGTGGAAAGCTTCTTGATCCTTGACTTTTCAAATCCCTTGTTCTTAAGAAGATCGAACACAAAAGACCCTTCTTGATATCCAACATTCTTTCCTTCTCTAAGGATAGTTTCCAAATTTGTTACAGTAGGTTGTAATTTCTCAACGGTTAAAATAGATGTTAAATTTGCTGTATAACTGCTCACAAGTACAAACACAGCAAAAGTCCACAGGTTTACAATGAATCTTGAATAGTTGCTCCGGAGCTTCTCTTCTATGGCACATAGAAAAAATTTCTGTGAGTTGCTTATCCATACAAGCTGAGAGAAAAATAGATAAATGATGCAGACACATGACTACAAATGCACTGTTATATGCAAATCAAGAAGTTTGAAATACATTAAACTCCAGATAATAGTGTAAGAACATCTTAGTTGGCAAGGAATCGCCTGGGTGTCCAGGCCTTATTCGCCCCCTTTGAATGCCTTGAATTTCTTTAGAAGAAACTTACAGTTAAAACAGTTACAGTTATTAAATAAAGGGGAAGCAAGATACCATGAGTTAGACTAGATCATAAAAGAGTGATAAGAAACTTACGATTTGTAAATACGTATATAGAAAAAGAAAATGATAAGATCTTCCCCACCAACTCTGAAGTAGTCCCTTGGAATTCAGGGTTTTTCTCATGCTCAAAGACCCAAACAAGAAAACCCTTTAAGACAATCATTGAAATTGTGGTTATCCACAGTTCTGTGGTTAAAGGCTTCATGAACCACCATAAACCACCAGTGTCATCATCTTTCTTTACAGGCACAATCATTCGAACCCCAGAAACTGTATATGGTTGAGTGAAGCCAACATACCGAGATCTATTTGCCAGGATCGTTATATCTCCAATAACTGCATCATATGTCTGTTAATGGTTGAATTTAGTTCATGAAAGAAAAAACATTAACAGAAAATAATGTGTAAACTGGAAATCTTAGCTCACCTTGTTATATACTTCTTGTAAAAGTTCATTGCAAGACCCTTTAGGTTCACCTTTCTCATTCTCGTATGGAATGAACTTGTAAGAGAATTTATGTGGTAAGCTGTCCAGAACATTTGTGAAGACTTCATATGAGAGACCAGTCACAATTGGCTCCTTAGCATGGGAACTGTGACTGATGTTGATGAATTCAGGAAATACTGTCTTCAGAGGCACCCCAATGTTCAACACATATTCACTGGATGTAGCTTCAAGTACTGATCTGAGCTGTTGCAC
Source organism: Hakea prostrata (assembly GCF_041222555.1). Lineage (NCBI taxonomy): Eukaryota > Viridiplantae > Streptophyta > Magnoliopsida > Proteales > Proteaceae > Hakea > Hakea prostrata. The sequence continues at coordinate 16,874,182 of NC_142606.1, forward strand.
TACCCGAAGATTGTTCTTGCCAGAACTATCAATTGAACTAGAACTCAAAAACAGACCATCATTTGGATTCCAATACCCAATTTTCTGACTTTTTTCTTGCACGTCGACAATCTCAAAGCTGGAAGATTGTAACTCACCATTCACTAAATGAATTTCACCACTTACACCACTCGTGTATCTAGTTGTTTTGATGTGTTTCAAAACTTCTGAACCAATCTGAGTGACATTCACGTCAAGAGAATCTGGCTTTCCGTTCAAATACAAACTAGCTGTATTTACTGCTTTTGCAGCCACAAATGTTGCATCATAGGCCCATAGGACATACACATTGGGCTCCAGTCTGGTCTCCTTAGAGTGATCTTCATCAAATTGTTTCCACCACTGAACCATAAACCTCCGATGTGCTCTGGATAACGGAACATGAGTCTTGATACCTATAACATCTTTCATGGAACTGAGCACAGAAGGTTCCATGTAGCTCATGAGATCTGTGAGTCCACTCATTATAATCCATTTATATGAAAAATTAGAGCTCATCATCCCTCTTTTCTGAACATGTAAGAAAAATAGATTTCCAAGGGACAAAGATAGATTAACAATGAAGACTCCATTTCTGCTTTTACCTCCTATTTTGTGCAAAATAACTTCAATATCAGACCCTTTCATATCATGGTGCAACACAATTCGTCGAGCAACATGTGCGCCAATTTCTTGAAGGCCATCAGTAAGGTATGGTATTACTGCGGTTCCACTATGGCTATCGTCGTGGATAAGAGTTACTTCTTTGTATTCATAAGCTTCAAGAACTGCAGTTATGGCTTTAACTTGAGATGAATCATTCTGAGCAAATCTGATGAAATAAGGGAACCAAGTAGGTGAAAGAGAAGAGCTAATAGCAGAGAAAGATATGACAGATACATGAGCCTTGCTTCCCATCTTAGCCAAAAACTCTGCTTCATCTGATGTTTGAGGTCCAATAATTGCTTGTACTCCAACATTTTGAATCAAGTCCAGTGCTGCATATGGTATTAATGGAGTTTTCAAAGCTAAAAGACATGAATGTGCAGAGAGTAGACTCTTATAAAGAAAGTCTTTTGGAAAAATAAAATAAAAAAAGAAGAAGAAAAAGGCAAAACGGTTATATGTTCTAACTAAAAATAATAAAGTCTTAATGACAATAATCTTAGTGGATGTGCCTCTAGCACAGTGGTCTATGGGTGCAAGTTTGGCCCTGGCGGTCCTCGCTTGCCCTAAGCCCCCTAAGCCCAAATATGACTTAGGCTAAAGATTTTGACTCTAAGGGCGGATTAGGGCCAAAATAGTCTGATCATGAACTAGGGCCAAGGGCAGGCTTGTAATTACTCTCTGGCCCGCCCAGCCCATCCCGATCATTCTTGATTTTATAGACTAACCTAGGCCCTAATTTTAGACTGATTTTAGTCCTGATTCTGACCCTGATCTTGGCCGTGATTCTAACCTTCATCTTGGTTCTAATCTTGGCCCTGATTTTGGTTTGATCTTAGCACTGATTTTGGCCTTAATCTTGGCCTTGATATCTAGGCCTATGATGTTGGCCCTAATCATGGCCCTAATTTGAGTCTGAATCCTCCACCCATATGGAGAGGAATTAATTCTAATCCACATGGGTAAATACTTGACACGTGTCAATTTTTAAATCATGATCATGTTTTGTAGAAAATTAATAAAAAAAAATTATATCTTCATTACCAATGTAATAAGCATCCATTTGATTTTGGCCTGATCCTGACTCTAATTTTGGCTCTAGTCATAATGTTATTTGACCCTAATCATGTACTAGATTTTTGACATAATCTTCACATTAACATTGAAATAATTATAAGTCTCGATTTTGACCTTCAGTCATTTTGATCATATTAGACTATGAATTCACTTTTTATATTATTTTTAAGGTTTTTTTTTTTTTTTGAACTAAGTCATTTTTAGTTCCAAAAAATCATTGATTTTTTTTTTTGGGACTAAGGCGAGATAATATATTATAAATAATAAAAACTAGATAGAGAATTAATATCTAACAAATCTACACCCCAACTTCTCATCATGAATATTGACATCTTTCTTTTACTTCCAATCTCTGATATTTATAAATAAATAAATAAATAAAACTTATTAAGGACAAATAGTTGTGTTTGTAACTAAAATATCATTTTCTTTAACTACATAAAAAATATCAATACTAAATTATTGTTGATTTACTTGTTAACAAGGTTTTAAATATGGATTTCTTTTTTTTTTTTTTGAATAAGGATATCAATGGGAGAAATTTTCAATTTCCATCACCAAAGCAATGGGAGACTTTCAGAGCTCAATATAAAATTATTGAGTGTATTTATTTATGTTTAGAGCAACACTATCAATTTATTGACTATTTTATCATTTTATAGGAACTTGAATGATCTTATATTTCTATGAATTTTATTATTATTATTTTTTTATTATTATGAATTTACATTTAATATTTTAGGTCCAAGGATAGGACAAATTAAGGCTAGGGACAAGGCCAATCAGGGCCAATCAAGGACAGAGCCAATCAGGGTTAGAGATAGAGCCAATTAGGGTCAGGGATAGGGCCAATAAATGTCAGGGGCCAATCAGGGCGGGAATGGGCTTGGCTTGGCCCTGTAGAGCTTAGGGCAAGGGACAATAATCCTTGGCCCTGAAATAGGGTCAAGGCAGGATCAGATTAGAACATATAGGGCTAGGGTTGGGATTGCAAAAACCATACCCACCCCGGCCCTGTTGCAGCCCTACAGTGGTGGCAACCTCATTTGTAGATGCCACGGAAGTCATGGGTTTGACCTTCTGCCCCTACCAAATCTTCCCCTTCTCCACCCCCCCCCCCCCTTCCCCTCTTCAAATTCCTAAAAATGGGGAATGAATTGAATTTCAAAATTTACCAAAAAAAAGAATTGAATTTTCCAACATACATATTAGTTTTTGAGAGAGGGTTCTTAACAAGCAAGGTATGACCTGTTGCATTCTATTTTTATGTCATAATTTTTCTTTCTTTGAAAGTGTTGCAGATAAATGAGTCAGCAGCCAATTCAGACCAGCTTGTCCAAAAGTCCAACAGCTGGACCACAAAAATCTAGCAATTGAACGCACCAACAATCTAAGCTGCATGATCCACTAAGGATGTCGGACGGTACAAACACAAGAAGTACACACACGCAATAACATATAAATAGGGTAAGCGCTAAAACAAAGGTAAGATATGAACAAAACATTTTACTTGATCTACTTGGACTCTTCTTCCAGTTCTTCTTGTAATCTTCCATTAGAGCTCCCACTACAAAAAAAATCACTTTTAGTGGCGGTTTTTTCCGCCACTAAAAGTGCCCAAAACCTAAAGAAGATACACTGGCAGAATGTACCACAGCCATTTAAAGGTGGCAATTTCCAGTACCGCACGTGTAACCTGCAAATAGTGACGATGTTTAAAACCACCACTAATTATATGAATATACGCTGCCACTAATTGTGTGATATTTTGTGGCGGTAAACAAGAAATGGCCACTAATTTTTTGTGTTTAGTGGTGGAAAGTACGAAATCCGCCACTAATTCTCTATATTTAGTGGCCAAACATGCAGAAACCGCCATTAACTGGGTCATATTTAGTGACGGTAACTATAAAATCGCCACTAATTTGTGGTATTTGGCGGTGGAAAGTCAGAAAATAGAAAGGTGCATGTGTTTGAGATTGGGCGGGGTGCGTGTGTTTTAATTAATTAGTGACAGTTTACGATAAATAGCCACTAAATTTATATTATTAGTGGCGGTATATCTAATTAAATGTCACTAATTCTACTTTTTCTTGTAGTGGATCTCTACAACTATTGTGGCGTTTAACTCAAGATTAATTGACTTGATCATTCGAGGCGGCTCACCGATCACATCGACTGGCCCACATCTAATGACTTGCACTGAGTGTTTCTAGGAAGCATAGCAACTAGAAGAGAGAGAGTCATTCCAAGAATCTCGTTAATTAGATTCACTTGTTCGGGTGTTGGTTTGGGTGAATCAATCCTCTATGGTAGATTTCTCACCAACAGGAAAAGTCATTAAAGTAGTTTTTTTTATTTTAGGGGGGGGGGGGCATGCTATATGCCTCAAGCTCAGTCTATTTTATCATTTTCCTCATTTTTCTTGTTTCTTTGATGACATTTTGGTTCTTCAGATGTAAATTCAAAAATAGAAGTGTTTTGCATGGATTCCTATGATTGACTTGTAGATTAAATAGCCAAATTGTTGATTGGTATTAGGGATATTTTTAGGAATTCAACCAAAACCCTAGTTGCCACTCCATCTCAAGCTTATGCAACAAGGGTTGTTTATAAGAGTTCCAAAGATGATCAAACACTAGCCACTACGCTCAAGAAGGTTTCTACAATTGGTATGTACTCACAAAGACTCTAACTAACCCAAAGAAGAATTTGATACAGATTAATTACAACTGCTACAAAACCCTGGTCAATAGTTTATGTAAATCCAAATACTATAACTCAGGGAATCTAGAAGATTACAACTACAAGAGTCTTAGAACATTGATGAACAAGGACTTTATCTCTATATAAAGAAACCATGTACACAACTCTCATATAGTGGAAAAAATATCTGAAACTCTCTCGTGGACGTTTTACTCTCTCTCTCTCTCTCTCTCTCTCTCTCCCTCCCTCCCTCCCTCCCTCCCCTCCCTCCTTGCACGTCTCTCTCTTCATCCCACATTTCTAGCAATTAGGATCCTTTAGCCACAAGAGTAAAGGATTATACTTTCCTCACACCCCTCTCCCACATGTTTAGGAAGGGGCCCACTCCTGATCAACCTCATCAATATTTAGAGGTGGGCCCCTCCTAATGGTGGAGGGGTGTCACGGAAGCATAATCTTAAGACTCTAAATTCCTAAATTTCTCCTTAAATCCAGCCACCATGCCGATTAATTTTTATTACATATAAAGGATGAAATTGGAAAAGGTTAGAAACATTTCATGTTTAGAGCTACTTTCTGATTCTTGTCATTTAAAACACGTTTTGCCACTTTATGCTTCAAATTATTAGAAACAAATTGTATACTTGTATTTGTCTTTCCTGTTCGTTTGGACCTAAACGGGAAAAAAGGTCCCATGGTCATAAATTTCATTTAGAAGTGAAGTCGTTCTCAATTATAATGAACTCTATGTTTTCCATTTGAAAATGAACTCTACGAATTTTGCTTCCCTACCCTTTTGGGTTGGTCACACCCTCTTGTGCTTCATTTCAAAAAACAATAAGGTTAAATTGGTCTCTAATTTTAGAAAAATATGCCTCTACAATGTGACCTATAAAATTGTGGCTAAAATGCTTAGCTCAAAGACTCAAACCCTTTTTAAACAATATTATCTCTCCCTCGTTAAGGTGTCTTTGTAGACAATAAATAGATCTCCAATCATATTATCCTCGTCCAAAGAATCTTCAATTTCATGGGCAAAACTAGAAGAAAGATAGGTTTCATTGCTTTGAAACTGGATATGTCAAAGGCATAGGATAGGGTTGAACAGGGAGTTGTCTCTAAGTTGTTTGAGTACATGTACTTTGACCAAAACTAGCAAAAATTACTTATTGATACTCTGATCTCAGCACGTCCTTCTCTATCAAGCTAAACGGCAGCCCCTATTTATGGTTTTCTAGATCTAGGGGACTTGGTAGGGATGCACTCTTAGCCATACCTATTTCTTATCACTATGGGAATATTGTCAAGAGTGCTAAATGAGTATCAATCACTTAATCTATTCCTAGGAATCAAAGTTGCAAGAAGAGCTCCAAAAATCTCTCATTTGTTCTTTCCAGACGATACCTTCCTCTATTTTTCATGCGGAAAAAGAAGATGTTTTGGCACTAAAGGCGGCCATTGAACTTTTTTCAAATATGACTGGACAACAATTCAACTTTGAGAAAAGTAGAGTGTTTTTTAATAGGAATGTAATCTAACAAAATAAAAGCATAATCCTCTCAGTGCTGGGAATTTTTAAAGTAAAAAAGATGCAATGTATCTTGGCATTCCATGGAAGAGACAATACAAAGAATTTGCAATTCATCCTGAATAGAATAAGGACCAAAATGGTTATTTGGAAAGCAACAAGTTTGTCTTTTGTAGGAAGAGGGGTATTATTGTAGTCAATACTCCAACCCCAATCTTTATACCACATGCAATGCTTCCATTCCCTAGCACACTTTGTAAGATAGTGGACTCATTATGTCAGAGGTTCCGGCTCGAAAATCCATCCAAGAAAAACTAACTCTAATCTCGTGGGATTGATTTTTCCAGCCAAAAGTGCAAGGAGGTCTAGGTTTTTAAAGGATGGAAGACATCAACAAAGCCTTACTTCTCAGACAAGGGTGCAAATCGCTTAACAATCTTGATGCAATTTGGGTACAAACATTGAAAGCCAACTACTAACCTGACACGGTTCATGGACATGGAATTGTTTTTGCAAGATCTTCCCCCTCCTAGAGCAAATGGTCGTAAGAAAGTTGAATAATGGAATGGAAACTTCGCTTTGGTTTGGTCCTTGGATTAGAGTCATAAGCAAAAAACAATAGGGCACCAAATTTCGATCTATGGACGAGGAAAGCAACAGTAGTGTAGGTGGCCAATTCATTAGTCAAGCTCAATAGGGAGTTACTCTCTTCTCCTCCTTTTAATACATATTCTTACCTCTCTTCCATTAACCTCACTCTTGAGCAATGGCGAATTCTCTACCAAATTGGTAGGTCGAGCCTTGTCTAAATTAAGAACAACGTCTCAACCAAATATTTTCATTTATGGTTAAAATATTTTTTAAACTACCTCTCCATCACAAATTTAAAGCTTAATTTCTTTTGGCATCTCTTGAATGCAAGATTACCGGTTAAGACACTACTTTTTCAATGGACATCTACATCTCCTTCATGTGAATTATGTGATGATTGTGCCAAGTCATACTAGCACACTTCTCTTTCTTATGAATGGACCAAGAGGGTACGGGCAGTAGGCCCCTTAGGTTTGAGGACGGAAGTGTTCACCCAATACTCAATACTCCATTTATATTTCTAATTTCAGTTAGATGAGATATCTAAATGTTGGTTTGTGTTTGTCTTCATAATAACTTGTTATTTTGTATGGAAAGAAAGAAATAATAAGGTGTTCAATTATCAACTCCCAAACCCCAATAGAGTCTTATGCAATATCTCAAAATGGGTCAGGGATCTGAACCTAATGCCTAGAGTGTCTACGACCCCTATGGCCATGCAATGGCTGAAATAGATATTGGATAGCTAAAAGCATGCATATGTAAATCTGCTTCTATCATTAAAATGTTTCAGTCACCTAGTTCATTGTGTAACTTAAACATTAGGGGGCTTCATACGGTAAAGTTTTTTCTTTTTTTTTTTCAGAGGGGGTGTGGACTTAATTTCATTTGACATGTGTCCTAACTCAAAATTTAACTATTAATTTTATATCAACATGTATATTTGCCAAATACCTACAAAACTTTCACGGGCATATATACAGGTAACTTAGAAATTAATTAGTAGGAATCTGTATCCATAATAAAAGAAGAAGAAAAAAAAAGCATACAAAAATATTATAAAAAATTACATATATTAAAAGTATCTAACAGATTAACGCGTATTATTTTCTTTTTGTACAAAATAATATATATGTTAACTAAACCTAGGGTACAACAGGTCGGGTTGGTTGGTTCAATTCAAGTTTTTCAAAACCTTAACCTAACCCTGACATTGACATTATAGGACAGACTAGCTAGGTTGGCTTGGGAGCTATCATGGCTAAAATTGGAGACCTTTTTTTTTCTAATTATTTTTTAATACAGATGCCCGGCCAAGTTTTGGTCTTACTGTCCCCATGGGTGTATTCAACCGCATGAACCGCCCGGTTATACTTGGGTCGAATGAACACTTCTTAGGCGCCTCAACCCTTCTTAACGCGATCAACTACTCCCTGGGGAATGTTATCAATGAAGTTATAAACCAAAGTTGCACCCCTAATTTAGCCTTTAATTGCGAGCAAAATGCCTTTATACAGATAAATGATTAGCTAAATTGAAGGCCAAAGGTTGAATTTTATAACCACTTCTGAATTATGCTAAAGTTTTTTTTTTTTAAAGAGGTTCATCCGGGCCAGCTTGCGCGCACCACGACTACATCCTCAAGGTGCTTTATATATAATTAATATAGGCGGAGCTTCGCCCCTGGCCCCGAGGGGATTCGAACTTTGACCTCCTATGTGGAAGCGTTGGGCTTTGCCAACTGAGCCACCCCTCGAGGTTAATTAGGCTAAAGTTAAATAGAAATTGAATCTAGAACATTGGTTAGAGTCCGGTAGCAATACTTAAGGGCATGTTTGGTTACATGAATCTAGATATTTCAAATCTCCAAATTTACAAATGAGAGATTTATACCCGTTTGGTTGTGTGATAGATTAATGAAATCTACGGATTCACCTTCTTACACTAAAAAAACACGTGAATCTGTTATGGGTACGAGGTGAAATCCAGATATTTCACCCCTATTATAAAATTTACTAAACATTTGAACCATTACCCCATAGATGTTTTTTCAGGATGAATCTATAGATTTTATTTCAAATATTCAAGCTAACCAAACAGTTAATTTTATGAACCATGACTCCAAAAATTTGAAATCTATAGATTTGAAATCTCTAGATTTTTTAAATCTCCGACTCAAGTAACAAAATAGGCCCTAAAACAAATTTCCTATTGGGTTACTGAACTAGATAGCCATCTTCCTCTCACTGTCAAGGATTTTGCTTGGCAGCAGTGCCTACGTAGCACTGCTCCAAGCAGCGAATGGTCAAGATGAAAAGATAGGTGTTTGATTAAATCATAGTCGTAGATTTTACCCATGTGCAAGAAAACTAATTTAAGTGAGGTTAGACCCGGTTCAGTTCGCACGGTTCACAATGAAACATTTCAAAATTAAAGCTATATTTGAAATAAAAAAATAAAAAAAGAGTTGTCTTCTTTCTTTTCATTGTTGCTGCTGAACCTAAGTCGGATGAAATCCACAGAATAAAATGAAAATCAACCCATCACATACCTGATTTACACGTTCATCAAAAATCCCTCAAGTACACTTACACGTTCATCGCTTAAGAGTCAACAAGCACGGCTGCAAGTAACTTGCAGCGGAGCTCTGCTCCACGGCTCTCTGAGACGCTGACAAACTTGCAGATGCAGCTCTAATCTCTGCGTTTCTTCCTCGTTCTTCACTACAAGTTGTTTTGATCTCATTCCAGTTCTTCATTTCAAGCTCTTTACTTTTCGAAGTAAGTTTGGATTCTTGTTTGCTTTTGGTTCTGCTTTCCTTGACGCAGAAACAACTGATATTTGAATCTTAATCTGTTATTTTTCAATGGAGATGAGCAGTCATAAGTTATAACTAATAATCTCTTTCAAATTAACTGATCTTAGTTTTTGTCTTGAAATCCAGTAGAATTGCAGGGACAATCGGTTTGAGGTCTCTGCCCACCGTCGGAGGTGGAAATTTTGTGAGCAGAGACATGGCGCCTGGTTATTGGATTTCGTCTCTCGCCTGTGCAACTTCTGATATCCAGTCGCCGGGGGAATGGTTGAGATTCATCTTCCTATCACCATGCCCTCAACGATCACTTTTCGCCGCCGTAGATCTCATCTTCTTGTTCGTCTTCTTCGTCTTCACCGTCCAGAAGCTTTATTCCAGATTCCGCTCTAGTGGCATTTCTGAATCCTCTATCGAAAAGCCTCTGCTCGAAAGAAGGAGAAATCATCTCAGAAGTACTCCATGGTTCAAGCTCTCCTTGATTCTAACGGTGTTGTTAGCAATCTCTGACGCTGCACTGGGCATTTTGACCGTCACCTGAAGCACCGAACCAGAATTGAAGACGACTCTATTTTTTATTTTTTATTTTCAAATATAGCTTTAATTTTGAAATGGTTCATTGTGAACCGTGCGACTGAACCGGGTCTACTCACTTAAAATTAGTTTTCTTGCACATGAGTAAAATCTACGACCACGATTTAATTAAACACCTATCTTCTCATCTTGACCATTCGCTGCTTGGAGCAGTGCCACGTAGGCACTGCTGCCAAGCAAAGTCCCACTGTCAAACCTAAAGCCAACAACGAAAATGGACAACCAAAAATAAATCTGCTACGTCCACCAGATTGGTCAACATTAACTAAAGCTGCTCCAGTTATGGACGATCTACTGTTGAACTTCTCTAATATCTTTTGTGATATATTTCTTTTTTCTCATAAAAAATAGTTCAAATATTTTAAAAATGGATGTCCAAGACATACCTGTAGAAGCGGCTCTAATGGCATCTCCTCCTGAATCTCTAAAATGAAGAACAATCTTTGAGTTATAATTTGGATGAACTGCATAGAAATCTGAGACTGCCATGGAAATACATCTCTCTGCAACCTTTCCGATCTCTGAATCTAAATCAAGAACCACACCAACATGAAACAACTTTGGGTTTTTGTGATTGCAATGTTGAGCTGCTCTGGAAGTAGAGGTAGAAGTCGTAAAAAGAGAGCAGAAGAGAAGAAGAAAGAAAGAGAAGCCCTTATTCTTCATATTCAATATCATTAAAAAGAAAAAGAAAGAATAGAAAGAGCATTTTAAAAACTAAACACCTCGAATCCTAGTTTTATAAAGAGCGAGGGTCTTCAGATCCCACGGTCGTACCATGCATGGGAGGCTTCGTGTTAGTTTCTTATGAAATTAATTCAGAAGTCTTCACCAAGGCAATAGAAGTCAAGAACCGACCTTGGACATCTTCAGAGAGAAAATCAATATTTGGAATTTTGTGTTTGTAGTCATTGATATTAATTATACTGCATACAATAAGTAAAATACAATTACCAACTAAATCAAGTGATGATATCTCATATGTATCAAGTTCAAGCCTATATATATATATATATATATATATATATATTAAAATAGTTTTTAAGAACAAAAAAAAAAAAAAAAAAGGAGTTACAATAATCAAAATATAAATTTAACAACGCACAATCATTCATCAATGGTTCTATACTAAACTTATATTAATTTTAAAACAATACAAGATCATTTAAGGCTTGAAAAAAACAAAATTAAAAAAATGGAAGTTTGGAACTGTTGGGTAATGGCTCATGTTTTACATTTTGTTAGCGACAAATTTCCTTTGTAATTGGACTTAGGCCCATGAATAGCTATTGTGGCTTAAAAAGCGTTTGAAGGCAAAAATAAATAAATAAATAAAATGAGCAATAGAGGTATTTGAAAACAAAAAAGAGCAAAAGAGGTGTTTAAAGACAAAATAGTTGTAAAAATTAGATAAAAATAGGATAGAAATTAATAAAAATCAAAGAAAAACAAGTTTCAATGCAGAGACCTAATAAAAATTTCGGTCGAAACTTGTGAAATTGTCGAAATTTCAGTCAGAACTTGCAAAATTGTTGAAATTTCAATCAACAGTTTGAAGTTTAGGAAAATTCTTGGAATTCTATTTTGTTTTCAAATTTTGTAGATATTTCGACCGATTAGAATTCAAATCAAAATCCTAATTTTCAATATTAAAGCATAAAAATGATACTTGAAAAGGGTAACGAGTAGATCACAAATCTCAGAAAAATTCAAGCTGTAACATATGTTGGAGCGGGTCAATCTTCAAGTTGTATACAAAAATTCGGGGCATACATAACATAAAGTGACTACTGCATAGCTAGATCCTTCTAGAAGATGACTCAAGTGTAATTTGAATATTATCTTTCCTAATCCTATAACATGTAACAGGTGAAACTCCTGTTAGGTTCCCATTCAAAGTTATATACACTTGGATAGGAAGAAACAACTTTTACTGTTTGTGCATGAATGGATCCATGGGATGGAAATTGTTCCTTTCATCTCATTGGTGAAATTTCAACAATAAATAATAATAAATATATGATTAGTCTACCTTGATTGGCTTTCCACTTAAAGAATAATCCTATGACTGCGGAGGCCAAACAGACTAAAGATTCAACTAGATTGAAGATATTTATATTTATGTCTCCAGATAAGTAATGTCTCACTCTCACCTTGAATTGTGATTGAAACAGACAAGTTTAAACACTTTGACCTGTTCATTTGAAGGGACCATTTGGACCTATAATTGCTGGGACTGAAAGCAACTTCATTGGCTGAGGAGTGTCCACCTAGCCTTGCCTTAATTCTAAGTTCCAAAATTTTTGTTTTGGAAATCCATCAACAATTGGAATGGGTCAAATGGCTCAAATGAAATTAAGAATATGAAAAATACATTGTATCTTTCTACATCAGGTGAGGGAGATCAATCCTTATGCTAATTTTCTTACTTTGTTGATGGTCGTGGGATAGGCCAGAGTTGAATTTCTATCAGTAGTGTTTGTCTGAGATCCTTCGTGGTTATTTCAATGAAGAAGCTCGGAGGAGAAGATTTTTCTTTTCATATGTAAAGCTATGATATACATTATTTAGTTAATTTAAAATATATATATACATATATATATATATATATATATATATATATATATATATATATATATATATATATATATATATATATATATATATATATATATATATATATATATATATATATATATATATATATATATATATATATATATATATATATATATATATTCTTGTCTTGCTCCAACACAATATGTTAAATCTATGGGATTTAAAAAAGATTTGCCTGAAAACTTGTTTAAAAATGTTTTACATGAATAGATTTAGATGTTTTAAGGGCCTGTTTGGTTACATGAATCTAGAGATTTCAAATCTCTGGATTCATGAATCTAAGAATTATACCCGTTTGGTTGTAAAAATCTCTAGATTCATGAAATTTAGAGATTCACCTTTTTACACTAAAAACGTGAATCTGTAGAAAAATCCAAAGATTTCAAAAAAGCTGTACATTTGCACATTCACAAAAATCACGTCGATCAAATAGTTTTTTAAGATGAATCCACAAATTTCATTCCACAACCAAACATCTAATTTTATAAATTATAATTTCATAGATTTGAAATCTATAGATTTTAAATTTCTAGATATTTGAAATCTCCAGACTCATGTAACCAAACAGGCCCACAAAATTACGTAATACTAGATTAGTGCCTTCTCTTCCAACTCAGCAAGAAAGTATACTTAAAATTACAAAATTCGCTCTTTAAACTAATTTTTAAAAGCAAAAGAATAGTTCAATTTCTACTCAATTTAAACCTATGTTTTTAATTTCCAAAAATTTCCTTGTTCAATGTAGCAATTATTCAAGTACTGCCTCTTAGAATGACTTAAAAGGTTGTATTTTAATGTTTTTATTTATCTATTATTATTTTTTTTTTTTATTTTTTTTTAAAAAAAAAAAAAAAAAAAAAAAATTATATATAAAATATTTTATTTTTTTTATATATATTAAAAAATTTATTATAAAAAAAAAAAAAAAAAAAAAACACACTCCGCATTTTTATTTTTTAAAAAAAAAAAAAAAATTTTTTTATTAATAAAAAAAAGGGGGGTTTTTGGGGGGGGGGGGGTCGTACTGCCCTCCCCCCCCCCCCCCCGAGGGAGAAAAACCGACCGCCCTCGCGACCCGGGCGCGGAAAAAGCCGCTTTGAAGAAGAAAGATTATTCTGCTGCAAGTGTGCCCTAATCTTACTTATGGATTAGGGTAATCACCCTGATGGCAGCAGACTCAAACTGACGGCTGCGGATAATCATCATCAAAGGGATAACTATCGCATAACCTAACGGTTATCTCAGGAGTCCTCTACTAGCCCAAACTAGTAGAAGTCTATCGCTCAACGGATCTTATTGATAAGATCCAACGACTACCCGAAGAAGGCTCGAGTGCATCCAACGAAGGAGATTCGAAGGTACACTCTATATAAACCTCACTACCATACAAGGTGAGGGACGGATCAATCGATCAAGGAGAATACTATCCGAGACTCGGTTCGGATACATGCGATAGACCTCAACTATCGGCGTCCTGCTATCTAGATCACCTTTCTCGTTTCTTCATTCATTAGCTCGTGCTTCTAGCGAGCCGTTTGTGATTAAGTTCATCAATCGACTTAGCCTTCGGAGGTGGACTCCCGACCCCGGCGGTCGGGCCACATTTGATGCTTTTGTTTTGCGGGACACTACGTGGAGATCCAAGGGCTGAGCAGATTTTGGACGCATCATTTGGCGCCGTCTGTGGGAAAGACTTGAAAAAGCCATGGTGACTAGATCAGCGGCCATGCCGCACAACGCACTTCCGGTGTTCGGATACATCGGGGTGAATAATCCAGATATTCCCCGGAAAGCCAAAATCCTATCGAAGTGGATAAAGGCCGGGGAGGACGTAATCCTCCTCTGATACAATCCAAGATCAATTGGATCGGGTAAAGATTCAACTCTTGGAGGTGAGCCAAGCACTCCGCTTGCTCACCGGACGAGTGGTTTTACCACAAGAACCCGATCAACAAGATTCGGGAGAGCGTGCATTGCCACGTGACCAAAGAATGGCTGAAGACCGGAATGTTGATCAGAATTTTCGTGAAGGAGATCGAGGACTTCGGAGGATTGATGATCAACTAAGGCGAGGCGATCGGTTCGATAGACCGCAAGAGAGTACAACCGATTCAAATACAAGGTTGGATTCAGGGTAAGAACTCACTCACCCACTCGGAAGAACCGTTCGTGATGATCGAGCGATTCGTGACGAGAGAAACGTTCGTGAAGGACGGGCTGTTCGTGATGATCGAGTAACACGTGATGATCGTGTTAATCGAGGTCGTGATCATATTGCTGAAGATCACTCGACCCAGATTGGTCAAGAATTGGCCAACATCAATGAGAAGTTAGGGCAATTCGCTAAGGGAAGAATAACCGAGGATATTTACTCGGTCATTCGGAAGACTCCTTTGCTTTGAGCCAATCGCGGGATATCGGTTTCCCCATAACTTCCGTTTACCTACCTTCTCAACATTCGATGGCTCTAGAGATCCAACAGCTCACATTGGCTATTACCAACAGACCATGGCCGTTTCAGGTAATTCTGATGAAATTTTATGCGGGGTTTTCGGATCATCTCTAACTCGGAGCGGCACAAAAGTGGTTTTCTAACCTTCCCTCGGGAAGGATCGTAAACTTTGACGAATTGGCACGCCAATTCATAGGGCGATTCAGTGGGATACGAGTCAAGAAAACGGAAGAAACCTTGTTTCTTGTCAAACGAGGAAAAGAACGAATCGATCGGAGAGTTTACGAAAAGATTCAACAAAGTGACGATGGAGATAGAAAACTTGGATGAGCAGTGGCTGAGAACCGCTCTATTCACAGGACTCACAAATCGGAAACTCCTGGAGTTATTACTACATGATATACCCACGACTTATGCTTGAGTTGGTACGAGAGATGCCGAGAAAGCGGCTGAAGTCATGGAGATTCTAGATGCGCGCCAAGGAGATAATAAAGTCTCCAATAAGGAACAAAAGGCTCCTGAGCAAAGCGAAAGCCAAAGAAGAATGTTCGTGATCGGGTTGGAAGATCCCAACCTTGGCGCCAAAGATCCCCGTGAAGTGAGTACACTCCATTGAATGCTCCTCGGGCCGATATTCCGAATATCCTCAAAAGAAAAAATATTTTGAAGTGGCCGCCTAAAATTATTTTGAAACCCGGAGGGCGGCGGGATCGGGAAAAGTATTGCCGATTCCACAAGGACTATGGTCATTACACTAATGACTGTCGTCATCATCGAAAGCGAGATATTGAGAGATTGATATCTCGGGGACATCTGTCCGATTTGTTAGCGAGAAGAAGGGAGGAGCCACGCGGGCCACGTGCGGCTGCCCTAAAAGGAATCGTTCGGTCGATTCGGAACGATTAAGGGAGAGGCCGAAGTCTAAAAAAGGCAAGGAGGTGATTGAAGCTGCTACTCGGTCACCGATCCTTACCATCTTCGGGGGTCCAGAGCTCTGAATCATTCCGGAGTTTAAAAACCAAATCCAAATTTGTTGGAGCCGGAGAGGCGTAGAAGCGGAAGAAGCTGAATGGTGAAGATTCTATCACCTTTAGCGAAGAAGATGAGAGAGATGTTTGTTTACCTCATGATGATGCTATAGTCATCAAGGTAGAGATTGCACGGCGGGAAGTGCATAGAGTATTGATTGATACGAGTGCTGCGGCTGACCTAATTTCTTACGAAGTGTATCAAAAATTGAAGGTGGATCAAGATTTGATGAAACCTTCATCAACACATCTATATGGCTTTGCGGGGTCATCTGCGATGGCGGAAGGATCGGTTCGGTTGGATCTTTCCATTGGAAGTTTTCCCAAAGAAACAACTGTCCGAATCAACTTTCTGTGGTTCGAGAACTACCAGCCTATAATATGATTCTTGGGCGACCATCTTTATCCAAGATAGGTGCTATTGTTTCGACAAAGCACACGAAGATAAAATTCCCGACGATATGGGAATCGGTCAAGTCTCCTCGACCGAGGAAGATCTCTCGGCGGTGTTATGTTGCCTATTTAAAAGACAAGGAGGGTCCGAAGAAGGTTCTGCCCTCCCCATAGAAGTTCGAGATGATCGGGAAGAGACGAGAGATGCAAAGGCCCGAACCGGTGGAGAAACTAGAGCAAATCCAGGCGTGTGCCGAGGATGCGAAAAAGATTACTTATGTCGGGTACGAGCAGTGGAAGAGTTTAAAGATGAATTGAAGTTATTTCTTCAATAGAATAAAGATGTATTCGCGTGGTCTGCTGAGGACATGCACGGGATCGATCGGGCCATTGCGAGCACAAACTCGGATAGACCCTAAGGCGAAACCGGTGATACGAGAAAAAGAAGAAATTTCTCTATTGAAAAGTATGAAGCCGTTCGGAATGAAGTTGAAAAACTTAAAAATTCTGGTTTCATAGAACCAATCGAGTGCCCAACTTGGTTGGCCAACGTGGTGATGGTGAAAAAGGCGAATGGGAAGTGGAGGATGTGTACGGACTACACGGATCTAAACAAAGCTTGCCCAAAAGATTGCTACCCGTTGCCTCGGATTGACCTCTTGATAGATGCTCTTTGCGGGTATGAAACTTTAAGTTTCATGGATGCCTACTCGGGGTATAATCGGATCCTTATGAATAAGGAAGATGAGAAATGTACGGCTTTTATGACTGATCGTGAAAGCTATTATTACAAGGTCATGCCTTTTGGCTTGAAAAATGCGGGAGCAACATATCGAGAGGGCCGTCAACAAGATTTTCAAAGAGCTGATAGGAAAGAACGTTGAAGCATATGTTGACGACATGCTTGGTGAAAAGCTTTACAAAAGCAAATCACATTGCAGATTTGGTGAGGTTTTCTCGATCTTGAGGAAACATCAAATGAAGTTGAACCCCGAAAAATGTGCCTTTGGAGTCTCCTCGGGCAAATTCTTGGGTTTCATGGTATCACGAGAGGGGAATTGAGGCAAATCCTGCCAAAATACAAGCTCGATTGATATGGAGGCTCCCAAAACCGTTCGGGATGTACAATGTTTGACGAGGGAGAGTTCTTTGCCTTAAATCGATTTATCTCCAAGTGCGGAGAAAAATGTTTGCCTTTCTTCAAGGCACTTAAAGACCTGAAGGGCGATAAGGAAGCAAAGTGGACTGAAGAGTGCCGAGAAAGCTTTTGAGGAATTAAAAGATGCACTTGGACAACCACCGATCCTGTCCGGGCCGGAGAGAATGGGGAAATATTACAGCTATATCTAGCGACATCCCTTTCCGCGGTCGGTGCGGTACTTGTTCGGGAGAAAGATAAGAAACAGTGGCCGATTTACTATGTAAGCCACGTGTTGCTTTGGATGCGGAGACGAGATATTCGCAGATTGAGAAGCGTGCTCGGCTCTCATGATGGCCGCCGGGAAGCTAAGGCCATATTTTCGAGCTCATCCAATTGAGGTATTTACAACTTTTCCTCTTAGTAAAGTTCTTAACAAACCTAATTTATGCGGAAGGATGGTATCCTGGTCGGTTGAGCTAAGTGAGTTCCAAGTGAGCTTTAAGCCCGGGGACTGCAATCAAGGCTCAAGCATTAGCCGACTTTGTAGTAGAAACTCTTGCACTAGTGGAACCCACCATTGAAGATCCCATTATACCAACCACTTGGGAGGTATATGTTGATGGTTCGAGTAATAAAGATGGAGCAGCGTATGGAATTCTATTAAAAAGTCCGGCGGGATTCATTATTCGATATGCTTTGAGATTCGCATTTGATGCGAGTAATAACGAAGCGGAGTACGAGGCCCTAATAGCGGGACTACGGTTGTCAAAGGCATTAGCTATTGCAGATGTTACTATTTATAGTGACTCTCAACTTATAGTCAACCAAGTTCAGGGGGAGTATGGCATTAAAGAACCACGCTTGCAAAAATATCGGGAGATAGTGCAGGCATTTCAGAACCAATTCCGAAATTTGAAGATATCTTAGATTTCGAGGAATGAAAATTCAGTGGCAGATGAGCTATCCCGACTAGCCAATGCCAAGGAAAAGAATCTAGACCCTTCGGTCTATATTGAAGAGGTAACTTTTCCAAGTTATCATGAGAAAAATATTTCTTATATTGAAGCGAACGTTCTTTGGATGGATCCAATAATTGAATATCTAAGAGATGACAAGTTACTCGAGGATCCGGTAGAAGCAAGGTTGATCAAGATTCGATCAGCTAGATTTGTCATTCGAGAATGGGAGACTATATAAAAGATCTTATCTTGGACCCCTTATGAGATGTATAGGCCCCGAAGGAGCAAACTTAGCTTTGGCTGAGGTTCATGAAGGAATTTGTGGCGCTCACATGGGTGGCAGAGCCCTGGCCCACAAAATTCTAAGATTGGGGTTATATTGGCCTAAAATCCAAGAAGCTGCTATGGACTACGTTCGTCGATGTAGTAACCTGTCAAATTCATGCTACAGATGTCGAAGCGCCCGGCGGAGATTATGACTTCAATTCTAAATCCCATTCCCTTTGCAATGTGGGGAATTGATATCATGGGCAAATTCACCAAGGCATAGGGCGGACGCGAATATCCGATAGTAGCAATTGATTACTTCACAAAATGGGTAGAAGCCGGTGCACTGGCGACAATTACTGAGAAAAAAAGTGGAGAAATTTGTGCTTGAATCAATCATATATCGCTTTGGGATTCCAAAATAATTGTCACCGACCATGGTACTCGGTTGATCGTCCACAATTTGAGCAATTCTGTGGAACATATATGATCGAGCATCGTATGTCCTCGGTGGCATACCCCCAAAGCAATGGCCAGGTAGAGGTTACTAACCGAACGCTCTTGGAAGGAATAAAGAGAAGACTCGAAGCCGACAAAGCTTCTTGGGTCGAAGAACTATATAATGTACTTGTGGGCTTATAGAACTACGGTTCGAACACCTACAGGGAGAAACTCCATTCAGGTTGGCATATGGATCCGAAGCATTGGCACCAAGTGGAGATAATGGCGGGGACGTTACGGGATCGTGAGTTCGAGGAAAAAGCAAATGAACAAGGACTGCTTGATAGTCTTGATTTGTTGGACGAAGTTCGGGCAAAGGCAATAGCACGAACTCAACATTATCAAAGAAGGATAGCGTCTCATTATAATACTCGAGTGAAGAATCGTCGGTACTTAGCCGGAGATTTGGTGTTGAGAAACACCCTAGCTTTCGACCCGCGTCACCAAAGAAAGTTGGACCCTTCCTGGGAAGGACCTTATATGGTTGTGAAACCGATCGGTTCAGGAGCTTACAAGCTGAAGAACATTGATTCCCAGAAAGAATTGGATCGTTCGTGGAATGCTAGGCATCTCAAAAGGTTTTATCCTTGAAGATGATTTCAATTTTGTTCGCGATGTAATCATTTTCAACTCAATCAATGCAATTTTTGGTTTTCAACAAACTATCTTTTGATTGGGGGGCATCATACACCACATTCAAGAACACATTCAAGAACAAGATCCAACTATAAGGCATCGGATGAAAATTCGTGTGGGTCCTTCAACACTTCAACACTTATGGAAAATCTTTCGAACTTTCTTAAGTCGGGGCATCGGATGAAAATCCGAGTGAGTTCCTTTTGCAAGGCGTCGGTTTAATACCCGAGTAAGTTCCTTCGAGACTTATTGAAATTTTGAATTATCCTTAAGTATAAGGCATCGGTTTAAAACCCGAGTGAGTTCCTTCTCAGACTTATTGTATTTCTCCGGAAATCCTTAAGTATAAGGCATCGGTTTAAAACCCGAGTGAGTTCCTTCTCAGACTTATTGTATTTCTCCGGAAATCCTTAAGTGTAGGCATTGTTTCAGACAACTAAGACCTAATGCAACGGCGATTCAAGTGGCTAGCAAAGTTCAAGATACAGTAATTTCTTATTTCTTCAGAAGATCCAAAGAGGCCAGTATCAAAACAATTACAAGAGTTGGATACAATCTCTGATCAAAGAAGAAAGTCATTACAGGACTTGTTAACAAGTTATACAAGATCGACGCGACTTTGCTAGAACAAACATATGAGTCAACCATTGGTGAGGAAAAGAAGAAATGAGGATTACAAAAATATTTCAATATTCATAAAATCCTCTGCAATTTCATACTCTTTGCCCAGCTTGTCTAGGAGAAGAATGGTCCTCGACCAAACTCGCATTCGGCACGAGCTCGTCATAATTGACTTTTTCCAGCGGAGAATAAACAGGAGAATCTTCCAGATATTGCATAATATCTGGATCGGAAGGTGGAGGATCAATCTTATCCTTGGTCCAATCGGGAGGAGGAATACCCGGGTTGGTAAATACTTCAGGATGGCAAACAAGACCGTAGGGAGTCGTATCAAAATGAGGATCTTTCCTTAGTATTGATTCCCATACTTCGTTCTCACCATCCCGGTACACCCGCAAGTTGTAAGCATTCAACATATCAACAAAAGGCTTACCGTGTAAATACTTGAAGACACAGCTCTCTGCGAACATCAGTTGGAAGGGATTCGGGCAAAGGAACGACGGCTTGCCTTTCGGGTAATGTTTCAGATCCTTTAGCTCCCGACTTTCCAACCGTCCGTTCCAGTCGCCGGATCTTCTCCCCGGCATCATCCAAATCTGACCGAAGACGACCAATCATCGCATTCTTTTCTCCCCGCCACCTCCCAAGCTAGATTCCGAAGGCGAGCAATCTCAACATCTTTAGCTTCGAGATTCCCCGAAGCCTAGAAACTTCATTGCTCAACCTACCGAGTCTAGTAACCGCTTCCACTTGGTTGTGGAAGTTACAAAGAAGACTCCTCGCAAACAACTTTCGAGTTAGCGAGGAGCAGAAAGGTAATTTTTCAAAATCGAGGATAATGAAGAAAGACTTACATCACCAAGTGACTTCGTAAAGACTTCAACTGGAAGTTTGGAAAGAACTCGTGCTCTCGTAAGTCATTCGAGCAGCAAGACACCATTCCAACGCTTTGTCAAACTCGTTTGACACTAATTCAGCGAAGGATGAGAAGGATGAGAAGGATGAGCTACATCAAGAGAAGGATGAGCTGCATCACTTGTCACCCGACGGCGCTTCCCTGGTGGCAAAATCCTCCAACTCGAAGGAGAGGAGGAGGATGCCAAACAAGCACTAGAGTTAGAAATAGGAGCAGCACCTGCCGGGGGCCACACCTTCATCGACGCCAACATAGTTGCCTTAGATGCCCGAAGAGTCTCCTTCGGGGGTGCACCGACAGGCTCACCAACGTCACTGCGGATTGCCGCCAAGACCATCGGCAACGGAGTGATCAAGATCTTCCCGGGAAAGACAAGCGGTCACTTGGGGCAAAGAAGGCGCAGGGACGGCATCAACAGAAGCTGCAGGAATCTGACTTAAAGATTCACCGCCAGCAGTCGCCTTACGCTTGGAGGATTCACCAGCTGAAACCACCGCATTGGCCCCAATCACCACCGACGGAACGCTATTCTTGCGAGATTTTGCTCGATAAAGTCCGGGTTGATCTTGGGAGCCACTATAAAAAAAAAAAACAGCCGTATCGACACGTAAATAAACGACAAAACAATGGGGAAACCCTAGTTTTCTAAAGCATCCGGCGGACCGAAGAAACTAAACCCCAAGTATAACTACTGTGCAGTTTACTTTGGGGAGAAGAGGGGAAGGAGATGAGAAATCTAAAACTCACTTGTTCAGAAATGGATAGAGCTGTCGTCGAAGTACGAGGAATACGGAGGCAGGCCGAAGGACGAAAGGTTGCTTTGGCACTTTAGCAAATCTATCTTGCAGAAGTCAGGATAGATGGAGAGTACCCACGAAGGCTTTAAATAGCCTCAGGTATAAGACGACGATTGAAGGCTAAGGACAACCGACGACCCAGATCGAAACGACGCTTCGAAATCCGTAAAAAGCAAGATCAACGGTCGAAGGGATGCCACATGGGAACATGTGGAAGCGAGCACCGGGTGCAGAGAGAAACCTCCAATCGTCGCACTGCCATTAAAATAATGGAGGTATTTCCGATTCATTGGAAACAGTGAATGGTACACAAAAGCAGGAAAACGTTTGAACTTCGCAGAAGGGAAACGTGCGGACTTTGCAATAAATGAAGTAGTGGGAAAGATTAACGCATCTTCCCGAAACGCATCTTCACAATATTTCTACAAGATCATTATTCGGCGAGGAATGAAGAGTTAAGTGATAAGTTTTATCATTAATACTTTGATATTCAAGGCAATACTTCGGCAAGAGATGGGGAAATTTTGAGGCCAACATGAGTAAAGAAATGTCTATTCATTAAAATGAGGGTACATCTTTACAAAGGAACAACACCCTAAGCCTTTTCTTCATTGTTGCCCGAGGGACCCTGGTTGGGATGACTTTTCTCAGGATCCTGAGAAGAGCCTTCCTCAAGAATGTCATCGGCTGAATCCTCTACAGCAACAACTTGAGACTCGGCTTGTGATTTCTCCTCTGGAAGTGCCGGCTCGTCATCTAGATATGCCTCATATTGAGGGTCAGCTGGAAAAGGATCATCTACTCCCTGGGCCAAGTCTGGGAGATCCATACCAACTTTCCCGAAGACCTCCGGGTGGCATACCTCACGAAAAGGAGCAAGGTCGAAGTCGGGGATCGTTCCAAGGATCTGCTCCCAAACGTCGTTCGCCCCATGCGATAAGCCTGAATATTGTAGAAACCTAGTAATTCGGAGAAAGGTACGCTGTCCAGGTATTTCCGAATACACTCCTTCCGAAGGTTTGGCTTTATATGCTCAAGCTTGCTAGGGATTGCCAACTTCAGATGTTCTTCGAGATCCCTACTCTTAATTTCAAGGCGGTCACCAAACAACGTGGCAGCTGCCTTTTGCTTCCCGGCCTCGCGCTCGGCAGCGAGACACGAATTCTTGAAGCTTCAAGGGCTTCCTTGAGGGAGGTCACTTCTTCCTCATGCTTTTTCTGCAGCTCTACAAGAGGCTGCAGTCACTGGTCTATTTCGGAATTGGCCTTTGCCAATTTCTCTTCACAAGTTTGCAAGCAAGGAGCCGGTGCGACCAACACGGCTCAAAGCTTCCATGTGTTGATAAAAGCTCAACACAAGCATTCCCGGGAAGACGGAAGATATCGAAGAAGTCATAAGAAATTATGAAAACATAAATAAGCAAGAAGACCGTTACCTTGTAGATTGACTCACAAGGGAGGTGTCATCCAGGGCTTCAAACTCCCGGCGATCGAAGGAGCAAGACCGAGAGAGCTCCACTCGCAGCCTTTCTCAGGATCCCGAGTGACCCCGTCGGTCATCTTCGTGGTCCACTTGGGGAAGGAAGACTTCCTCACCATCCGTCGAAGCTTTGGATTTTTTGTTGGAGGGAGCATCAATTATGTCATGCCTCCTCTTGGTTCGGACGGAGGAGGAAACGGTGGCCCTCTCCACCATTGGTTTCTTCCCTTTACCCGAAACATCAGCTACATGCCCGATATTCCCGATACCCCCCGTAAGAGGGATCGGGAGAGGGAAGAGAAGCCTCTTGATCTGCAGTTAAGACCCCGGGCGATCGTTGTTCGGCTGTCACAACGGCTCTAGCGGCCTTCACCCGCAGGCTTTCAGGGTTCGTTCTGGGAGGCACCGCAAAGAAGAAGGACAAGGATCAGAATTCAAGACATATCACTTCAGTCAAATCAAAGGATGATGGTTAGAAGCTCACAATGAGCCAAGCCCCAGTACTGAAGGATGGAGTTATACTCCATTTCATATCCATGTATCTCTTGATACCACGGAATGGATTTGATCTTCAAGATGGCCGCCTCGTCTTCTTTGGATAAGGGAAGGCCCCGATTACTTTCGGACGAAGAAGTAAACCTCCTCCAGGTGGTCGGGAAGTTAAGATCCGATGGGGGCGCTCGACGAAAAAAATATCGTTCGCGCCATCTTTTGTGGTTAGAAGGGCAAGTTCCTTTGGCGAGGATGCCGCCCCTCCAATCAAGTTCAGCCCTATTGCGTTTGGAAAGAAAGACCCATCCGGGAGGATGGGAGATAGAAAGAACATGAAAATGTACAAAAAGAGAAAGAGATGGTGTGATGCCAAGCTCAAAACATAAACCCAAGAAGCCGACGATGAGACGCCAACTATTGGGGAGGAGCATTCCGGGACAAATGTTCCAAGTTGCTTCAAAACCTGCGAAAATAAAGGATTAAAAAAGGGAAAGCGAACCCCGCTTTCCAAAGTGTATCTATGTACGAGAGAAAATTCACCCGAAAGGGATGAATCAACCCTCTCATCGTGGTGGGGAGCCCTAACCTCGATATGAGGAAGAAAGGTCAAAATCTTGAACAAATGGAAAGAAGAGTTTCTCCATTATAAATGGAGGGAACAGAGCTAGGCCCACCATTGGACCCGGAGGTTTGAGGTTGCCTAGAGGAATCGACGATCTTGGAAGATCTAGACTCGACAAGAACAGGAGAAGTTTCGGTTTTTCTTTCAAAACCTTTTTGAGAAACTTCAGCGAACTCCTGCCAGAGGACGGTTAGGGTTTTGTTATCACTATCCGACTGTTCGGGAGCAGGAGAAGCAAAAGCATCACTGCTATCACCAACTTGGGGTACTAAAGAAGCCCCGTCGTCCGCCATTACTCGTTTCAAGAAACTACAAAAAGAAAAGATCAAGAAACTTACCGATTCAAAGGAGACGGAAGCTTGAGAGCAGAAAGGCGCGAAGGCACAACAAAGGTTCAAATTCCAGACAGAAGAAATGAAACCTACGAAGACAACGAACCGCTTTTAAAACTCCCGCACGAGTGTTCGAGAATCTGAACGATCGAGATTAATTCAAAATCAACGATCAAGATTGAAAGACATTTTGAAAGTTTGAACTCACGAATCCGAAATAGGCGTTCGGAAACCGTCGCTTGGATGACGTGAGCCACGACAGATCAACTGCAACGAAGACATGTGGCCTTACACTCACAACGCTCGAGGAAAAGTGACCACCGCATTAAATGTGATATGACATTTAATGAAGCACGCAGAGATCATCACTTGACGACGAACCTCAGCTTAAAAAACCAAGCCCTCGGGATCGACCGAACGCTTGGTCCGGGGGCTCGTGATATGGAGAGTTTATGATCGACCGGGTTCATACCTGGTCCGACCCTCGACCCCGGTCGAGAAGGAGAAAACCGAATCGCTCCCGAGCGAACCGGATCCGTAAGACGGCTTGCCAAGAAGAAAGATTATTCTCGCTACAAGCGTGCCCTAATCTTACTTATGGATTAGGGTAATCACCCCGATGACAAGAGACTCAAACCGACGGCTGCGGATAATCATCATCAAAGGGATAACTATCGCATAACCTAACGGTTATCTCAGAGTCCTCTACTAGCCCAAACTAGTAGAAGTCTATCGCTCAACGGATCTTATTGATAAGATCCAACGACTATCCGAAGAAGGCTCGAGTGCATCCAACGAAGGAGATTCGAAGGTACACTCTATATAAACCTCACTACCATACAAGGTGAGGGACGGACGATCAATCGATCAAGGAGAATACTATCCGAGACTCGAGTTCGGATACATACCGATAGACCTCAACTATCGGCGTTTTGCTATCTAGATCACCTTTCCCGTTTCTTCATTCATTAGCTCTGTGCTTCTAGCAGAGCCGTTTGTGATTAAGTTCATCAACTGACTTAGCCTTCGGAGGTGGACTCCCGACCCCAGCGGTCGGGCCACATCTGACACTTTTGTTTTGCAGGACACTACGTGGAGATCCAGAAGACCAAAAAAAAAATAAACCAAAAAAAAACCCCCCCCTTCTTTTTTTTTATTAAAAAAAAAAAAATTTTTTTTTTTTTTTTTTTTTTTTTTTTTTTCTTTTTTTTTTTTTTTTTTTTTTTTTTTTTTTTTTTTCATTCTTTAAACACACCAAAAATAATAATAAACAAAGAAGATTTTTTTGCCCCCCCCCCCCTTTTTTCTTTTTTTATATTAAAAAAATCCGAAACAAACCCCCCCCTTGCCACAATTTTGGACACTCTTTGAAAAGACATTACCTACTATTTTGAAAACCTAAAAATTCAAAATTTCTTCCTTATTTCAGTCATTTATTTTAGAAATTTTTATTTCCCTATATAACCATACATGATTTCAACATCCACGAACACTGAGAAACAATGAAAATGCATACAAATAAGAAAAACTATTTCTTATCCAAAAAAACAAAAACGGAACAAAAATGTTAGGGATATTTACTGTTGCCCCCTATAGTTTGATTTTATTACTAATAAAACCTTGTTCTTTATAAAATTACTGTTGCCCCCTTCCTTATAACCGTTTTAAGTAGCCGTTAAGTTTGAATATTTAATGTCTAATTTGCCATTCATTAAAATTAAGAAATTAAAATACGATGCTATCCCATTTTTAAAAACCAAATTAAATGTCAATTTTACCATAAACTTCATTTATTTTGAATTAATGAAATGGGCAAAATCCAAATCCGATTTGGTTTCCCACCTTCATTAAGCTTCATTTACTTTGAATTAAAGAAATGGGCAAAATCCAAATCCGATTTAGTTTCCCACCTTCACTAAACTTCATTTATTTTGAATATAAAGAAATGAACAAAATCCAAATCCGATTTGGTTTCCCACCTTCACTAAACTTCATTTATTTTAAATTAAAGAAATGAGCAAATCCAAATCCAATTTGGTTTCCCACTTTCACTAAACTTCATTTATTTTGAAAATATTTTAGGTGATATTCAGTTTCCCATTTGAGTTTTAGTCATAAAAGTGACAATTTGTCCTTAAATTGACATTTTCTATAACACAAGGAGGCAAATGCAAAGTCTCAGTTTTTTTGGAATAAAAATGACATACACGAAACTTCAGGGGGTTCAGATGAAAATTACCAACAAAAAAAAAAAGTATAAGGGCAAATTGGTCATAGAAACGATAATTTGTCATTACATTGACTTTTTCTATAGCACAGGGGAGGCAGATTCAAAGTTTCAGTTTTTTTGGACTAAAAATGACATAGATCAAACCTCAGGGGTCCAGATGAAAATTACCCTTTTAGAAAACATGAGTAATGGTTGCAAAATTTTGGGAGTATTGAGAAAAAAAAAATTTAAATGATATTTTCATCAGTTAAGGTTAGAATTTTTATTAGGAGATAACAAAAAAATATTAAATGGGTGGTAGTTTCCTTTTGGGAAAATTACTTGATTAGCTAGTTTTAAGTTTTCATTTACAGAAATAACCACTCAATGTTTCACTTAACAAAAGTAGCCAAAGCTGAGTTTGAGTTTACAAAACTAGACAAAATAGTGATTTTTCATTTATTTAGACATTTTTACACCTAAAATTAATCATACCAATATAGGGGTAAAAATGTCCAAAGGGAATGAAAAATGAGTGACTTTCCCCTTTAGAACAAAATAGTGATTTTCCTTTTTCAATGTGGTTAGTTTTAGAGGTTAAAAATGTTAAAGGCATGAAAAATCACTATTTTGGCTAGTTTTGTAAACTCAAACTTAATTTTAGTTAGTTTTGTTAAGTAAAACATTCAGTGATTATTTTTGTAAAAGAAAACCTAAAAATGATTAGTCATGTAATTTTCCCTTTCCTTTTTGTATAAAGTAGTTAGCCAGTAAATATTTTCCAAATAGGAGCCCTTTAAAGTAATTTTTTTTAAACAACCTTATGAAGTAACATTTTCTTCTTCTTCTTCTTCTTTTTTTTTTTTTTTTTTTTTTTTAAGTATAGCAAATCAAGCCCAAGGTATCGGCAAGTAAGGGTGTAAATGGAAAACCGAAATCCGCTTCCGAATTCGCATCCGCATCGGTTTAGGGGTATCCGAATCCGTCCGATTATTTATAGGATGCGGATATGGTATACCCATTTCTTACCGATTATTATCCGTCCGATAAAATTATCCAATTAAGTTACTTATTTAGATTTATTATTCTTATTTTTATAAATGTTACCTATTATATGTGACTATTTTTCAAGATTTTCTACTAAAATAACTACAAAAATTGTTAAATTCTTAAATTTCAAACCTAGCCCTCACAAATAAAAAGGTAAAAATGTAAAAAGGTAGTCAAAAACTTGTATTCAATCTATTCATGCCCATTTAAGAGAATCAGTCACACCCCACCCAGCCGGATCCGGTCATACCCGAATGCCCGTGAGGGTGATACACTGTAAGATCTAGGTTCAGTGACCTATACATACAAAACATGATATAGTATAATTAAATGGACAAGAATAAATCAAGTTTCTCATATAAAGTTATCAAAACTGAAATAATGGTTACAATCATCCATTACTTCAAAATAAAAGTATAACATCAGAGTTTTGAAAAGAAAAAAGAGTAGTTTTATTCGCAGTGGAAAATAAATTAAAATAATTCTCTAATGGAATCCAATCCAAAAGAACAGTCTTGATACTGGCATGAAGCTCCATGTGCGTCCACTTCTTCTTCGGTCACTCCTTCAAGAAGATATACTAGTAACGAATCCTCAATTTGGAAGAAGTCCTCATAACCTGCAATATAATCTAATAGAAAAATACATATAAAAGGAATGAGTTCAACAGAACTCAGTGAGATCAACTTAACATCATACCACACATTCATTCTCAAGATTCCACACCACACATATAACATGAATATCAATTATGTAATTAATGACAATGATATGATATGTGAATGATTATGCTCCTAACTCTATCATGAAGTCTCTATGGTAGACACACATTAAGTCATACACCAGTCTTCTTTGGGCGGTCTCATCACTCTTCCCTCACGGCACTCAAGCACGTCTATTGGGTTCTCCACGGTTGTTGTGTAAAGTCATGTCAAGCCATGGTCGGGGATTAGGTCACCACTCTCTCACATCACCATTGGTATAAGATCTGGCGCGTGTCATGAATAATCTTAGGCCCAATGCAAGGTCATACGGTCTCGTACTACATATGGTCTAAATATTTCCCCTCACGCCTAGTGCTCTGTTGGTTCAATACCTTCCCACCTATGAATGGAATCTTCAATGGGAGGCATCTGTTGGACCCCATTCATTAACCCAGTGGTCATCCACATATAATGGACAGGATGATCTCCATGTCCTCTCACGGGCTCTCACGAGTCATTTCACCATCTTGAGCGTCCATGAGCCCTTATCTATTATATGCAACCATACCTCTTTATGATGATAGTGGGCATGCTTGACACACAGGACCCAACCACTAACATCACGGGTTAACCGGCTTCAATACCCCTGCCGAAAGGGTGGTAGTACTCATGAGTTCACCTAACCAAACATTTCTAGACATGCCCTAAATATGTAAATCAGTAATCGGGAAAGAGCGGCGCCAAGGACACCATAGGAATGCGTCCCATACCACCTCCTCTGGTATCCTATGGTAGAAATGCCAAAATGACATTCCCCATTCCCAACCACAATATAAGCAATCATATAATGTTACTAGGGCAATGGGTGAACCCACAACCCTAGTAGAAAATACAAGGTAGAGGGAATAATAATATTTCTCATCTCATACAATCACATTCCATTTCATAACAACAATAATAGATTTCAAAGCAAGGAGCAACATCAAAAGTAATAATAAACATAAATTATAACAATTCATATTTAACAAAAGACATAAAATAACCACAAGATAATACTAAAGCAATACAAGATATCAACAATGAAAAGTAACTAACATCATTACACATGTAATATAAAGTTAAGTATATTCCCACCTTTTACTTTGTTCTTCCTCCAAATCCAAGAATCCACTCCCACAAATTAGTGATTAAAGATATATTAGCCTATTTATTCAAAAGAAATAATTATCACAAATTAGAGCCAATTTGAGTTTCAAAAGATATCCTAAGATCTTCCCACGAAAACCCAAATCTGAAAACTAGGTTAAAAAGGATAGTTCTCAACCTCACTAGTAAATGGTCTCTAATTCGCCACCAATTTGAAGTCTAAACGAAACGAAATTTTGGGGAAAGCTAATTGACAACAAAAGGATCCTATGGGTACCTTCAATTTTATCCAATTTAACTCATCTCAAAAAGCCCCAAATTTGGCTCTCATAAATCACCCGTGGGTGACCTAGAGAGTCAAAATGCGTAAACCTTAACATGGGATCTTACCATTACTCCCATACTCAAGGGAAACATTAATATAAGAAAAGATAAGCTTGTATGATACCTATCATTATTCCTTTTCATAGATCCCTCAAAAGAAGAGAAGAGAAATTACTCCCACAAACTAGGAAGGGACATTAACACAAAAAAGGAAAGCATCCAATATACCTAACAACCTTCCCTTTCAAGATCTACACAAAAGAAGAGAAGATAAATTCTCGCCAACTATGATTAAAGAGAAGGGTCAAAGAAAACTAACCTTTCGTAGTATTCCCGCAATGATTCGAGTTGCAAAGCACCTTTGATTGGATGAGAAATACTCTTCTCCTTCCTTTCTCCTCTTCCCAAAGCCTCCGCCTCTTTCTAGCCTCCAAAAATGCGTTTATGGATGAGATAAAACATAAATAGGGCTTAAAATTCAAATTTCCAATTTTGCCCCTAAACAGAAAATGGGATGGGGGTTGGTTCACCCAAACAGCCCAAACTTCTGGTCCATGGTTGGACCCCAAACAAACTCCGATTTTGATGATTTTTGGCTCGTTGGAAAGGTCTTTCGACGATCTTCGATTTGATACCTTATTCGTGTCAATCGGATTCTTCATCGTTGACCTATGTACATTCTAAGATCACCCTTTTTACACCATTGAGACTAATCTTCTCTCTTCACTTAAACTCTAGGAGAGTTTTTCAGTCATTATAAGGGTCATCTACCAATATTTGTTCAATTTCCAATCCTTCGGGCTCGAATTGAATGGTCCACGATTGTCACCGAATCAAGGCCCAGGTTCTCGGTCTTAAAACCATGGGTTAAAGGGGTAGAAATCTAGGGGATTTCACAGAATCTACTTAAGAAAATAGCTATCCAATTATCATCTGAATCCAACAGAATCAGTCCGAAAACCGATAGGATATTACCCGAATCGAGTCCGTTTACACCCCTATCGGCAAGGGATTAAGGGTAGTATTGTTAAAGCACAATACATTAAGTGCAATTTAAAAATAATGAGATTATCTAAAGATGACTTAAGGACCTGTTTGATTACATGAATCCAAAAACTTGAAATCTCTCGATTCATGAATGCGAGATTTATACCCGTTTGGTTGTGAAAATCCATGGATTTATGAAATCTAGAGATTCATCTTTTTACACTAAAAACGTGAATCTGTGGATTTTATGGGTATGTGGTAAAATCCAAAGATTTCATCCTTACTATAAAAGCACTAAAAATTTGTGCATTCACAAAAAACACAGATGAACCCATAGATTTCATTCCACATATGTTAACCAAACAATTAATATTATGAATTATGACTCTATAGATTTGAAATATCTAGATATTTGAAATCCTCAGATCATGTAACCAAACAGGCGAATTTAAGAGACATTTTGGGGTGTCTCTGCCAATTTGATATATTCTTAGGGTTTTGTGTTCTCACTATTTATTTTGGGATATTCTCGAAATTTTCTCCCCAAAAAAAATAAATGAAAATTCATGTCTGTAGTTTCCAATATTGAAATAATGTCATCACGATT
Organism: Hakea prostrata; assembly: GCF_041222555.1. NCBI lineage: Eukaryota > Viridiplantae > Streptophyta > Magnoliopsida > Proteales > Proteaceae > Hakea > Hakea prostrata. The sequence continues at coordinate 16,906,456 of NC_142606.1, forward strand.
CACAAATAAAAGAGAAAGAAAGGGAACAGTTCAAGAGGAATAACAAAAGTAATAACATAATAAAAAATCCAATAGAAATAAAGTCAACTAAGGTTAGGCTGCGTTGAAGCTTCTTGATCCAATCAGACTTTAGTTGGATTCAAGATAGGTCAAACTATCATGACCAAAAGGGAAAATTTTCGGTAATTTTACCTAACGGTGTCAATTCGGTATGGAATTAGTACAATTTGGGATAAATTTATCTTTTATATTCAATATGAAGAAGTCTCAAACTGTGAAATCCAGCCCTAACCCTAACCCAAAAACCTTGTTGTTTGTAGGCCCGAAGACCCAAAGTGAAGGTAGAAGGCAACTATGGGCCATCTCAATGGAAGACATGGTGTTTGACCCATAACCCATGGAAATTGATGATGGTGTTCCATACTTGGAAACTTTGTCTATGTTGGAGAATAAACTGTACATTGATGAAGGAGAGCCTGGTTGTTGGACCTAAAGCCTATTTGGACATGATTTGAAGGCATCCCTCCATGCTAGGTAAGTTGTTTGATGAGTTGTGAGAAGCCCATCCAAAGATATTAAGGTTTGGACCTTGATTTCCATAAATTGGACTTGTTGAAAGCATTGGTCAACTGATTGGTCGACTGGCCAATCGACCAACAATGACAGTAAAGTCAAAAGTGTAAAAACTCTAGTTTTTTTTAAGGGTTTTTGTTCTATTTAAAGGGGAACTCCGTGTTTTTCACTCATTATCAATTCTAAACCTTTGGAGAACGTGGGAAAACCCTAGAACCTCTTCTTCAAAGCCAAGGAAGATCCCCAAGCATCCATTCGAGTTTCTTCATCGAATCTTCTTCTAAAAAGGTTAGTAATTGATTTGTTTCTTCTTTGATCTATTCCCTCTTCTATTCTTCTGATCTCTTGACTATGAGAAAGGTATTACACTATTGTAATGGTCTCTTCTATGTTCTTGAAGCCATATGGTGATGTTCTTGAAATTGATCTTACCTGAGATCTTAATTTACTCCCTCATTATTTTTCTACCTATCTTGGTGATTGTGAGAAAGGTCTCACACCAGTGTTACAACCTTTCCTTGTATCCCCATGATTGTTGGGTGGTTGTCTTTTCCCTTTCTACCTTGGGAATCTGTTAGTGGTTGATTTCGGGAGGAAACTCTTGGATAACCCCTCATGAGAGGGTATCCAAATTGGGAACCATGATTTATCTTCTATTTGTTGGATCCTCCCTAACACCTTTCTTGATTGTGAAATTCTATTCTTCTTTCCCTAGAATGAATCATTATTCTCTTTAGTCTTTTTATGAGATCCATGGACTGTCTATGATGAAACCTTAATTTTATGGTTCAACTAGAACTCTATCTTTTTTTTTTACCATGGTTGATACTTAGACCTTCTTAGATAGTCTTAGAATATTTCTAGGGAATTCCCCTTCGAATTTCAGAGCAATCGGACTTCAAACGAAGAAGTTATGATCAATTTAGGGTTTTATACCCCGTACTGTTCCTTTGGTCGACTGGTTGGTCGACAGACTCAATCGACCAACCAAGCTGCCAATGCTGATAGCAACTTGTTTCTTTGTCTGATTTGATCCGTTTGACTTCTAATATTCTAGGGCTTATTCCTAATGATTGTTATATGCTTGTTTAGGGTTTATTTGCTAGTATTGGACCTCTCCTCTTATTTCTCCGGAATTCTTTGAAGATTTTTTAAGGTAAGGACTTTTGATCCCTAATAACCTAATATGCATGTTTACTTGTAATTGATTGGATTACATGATCATACTACTGTTGTATTAGTTTTCTTATAATTATATTACTGTTGTAGTTTCTCAACTATAGTACTTCTGGTTTATGTGATTCAATTATTATTTTAGTTACGTATGAATGATCTTACTTATGTTTTGTATTATCAATTGTGCTTGTGAATGACTGATTTGGGATTGTGGTTGCTTAGGTTGTGATTGGGGAATGGGGAATGCCCTTTCGGCATTTCTATCTTTGGACACTAGTGGAGGTGGTATGGGAAATTTTCCTATGGTGCCCTTTGGCGCTTTCCCTAATTACTGGTTGGCATACCTAGGGCACGTCTAGAAGTGTTTGGCTAGGATGTCCTTGTTATATCAGACCCGATCGGAAGGGTATTTAGGCCGAGCAACCCGTGGCAACAATGGGGATTTATGGGCGCTCAAGACCGGTAACCAACTCGTGAGAGGACATGGATCACATTGTGAAGGGCCATTCATTGGTAGGGTTGCAATGGTAGACGTGGGCTCATGGGCGCTCAAGACCGGTATCCAACCCGTGAGAGGACGTGAGAGCTACCTGTTTACTATTTGTGGATGACCAATAAGGTTGATGAGTCCGTAGTCCGAGTTGGTTGTAGCCATAGGATACGCTGACTCTAGGGTGAAGGATACCGAAAAGGATCCCGAGAGGGGAGGAATGGAAGTATCTGGATCTAAGTTGAAATAACTAAGTAGAAGACTTGCATTTGGCTAGGCTTAACCTTGACATGCGCCAGTACTCAGACCAAACGGAGGCGTGAAAGAGTGTTGACCTAAACCCCATCCATGGAATGTCCGAGAGGAATGCAGGACCCATTACCAACTGGAGAACCCAAGATACCGAGATGGTTGAGGGAGAGTGATTCAAACCCTACCCAAAGGAGTACGGTGCTATAACTTAAAGCATGTCTGCCAATTCATAGAGTTAAAAGCATATATGCATTGTTTGTTTCATATCATATTGCATTCTGTATGATTTTCTATCATGTGTTATTATGTTATTATGGAATGAACTACCTTGCTGAGTTCTTTTGAACTCACACATTTTTGCAACATCTTTGTTAGACTTATCTGCAGGAACTGATGATTATGATGGTCAATATTATGGAGACCAAGCTGATGAATCATACGGTACCCAAGGTACTAGCTACGGTGACTACGACGGTGAAGACTACCTGTCACATCCACCCAGCCGGTATCCTATCTGGCATACTCGGCATGTGATCCACAGCCCGAAGATCCAGATCAAGCGGCCATGCCTCCCACATACACGATAACATAATCATGAACAATATAATCAATGTTTAAAGTAAGCAATAAACAGATCAAATGAATAAAAAAAGATAATCAATCAGAGTGCGGAATTTATCAACTATTAATTTCACATAAAGTAATCTCAAAGGGAAAGAGTGATCAGGAATCACTCCTTCAATAATAGCGGAAAAGTGGTAAATCAAATTTAGTTACAACCAGTATCAAGAGTAAATCCATAAGAGTCAAAGACAATATATCCAAATGTTTAACAGTCATCCAGGGAAATGGGGCACTACGCAAAGTTTTCTTCTATCCTAATGATTGTTTCTTCATAAGTGTAGATGAAGTGAACCCAGCGCGGCCGCTCCCTCACCATGGTGGGGCTAACCCTGGTACAAACCATAATCCTCCTTGGCACAATAATCCTGACTCTCATCGTAGCCATCACCCGAAGGGTAGTATGCGGGATCATAGCTCGTGTCGTAGAGTGCGCCATCCGAGTCTTCTACACTTGCAGGATAATCTAACAAATTGCACGAAAGGAATGAGTCCAAAAGAACTCAGCAAGGCAAGTCATTTCATAATACACAATTCATTCGATACAAGTCACGATATGATGCAATATGATATGAGACAATGATGATATATGATTCTAACCCAAAGTATGCTAGTCTCTAAGGTAGACATGCTTTTAAGCCATAGCACCATACTTCTTTGGGTCGTCTGTCACTCCCCCTCAATCATACAAGATATCTTGGGTTTGTCGGGGTAATTGGGTAAAGTCCTCATCAAACCATGGTTGGGGATTAAGTCACCACTCTCTCACATCACCATTGGTATAAGTATTGACGCATGTCACGGCGAAGCCTAGCCCAATGCAAGTCATCTACTCAGTCATATCATCTCAGATCCGGATACTTTCCCTATGCCACCGACCAAATCGGTTCCGTATCCTTCACACTAGAGTCAACGTATCCTATGGCACCAACCAACTCGGACTACGGACTCATTAACCCTATTGGTCATCCACAAATGGTAAACGGGAAGCTCTCATGTCATCTCACTGGTTGGTTACCGGTCTTGGGCGCCCGTGAGCCCAGGTCTATCCATTTGCAACCCTACCAATAAATGGCCCCTTTCGGGTATCCGCATTATGGTTTAAGTCCTCTCATGGAGTGGTTACTGGTCTTGAGCGCCCATCAACCATACTCTACCACGGGTCATTTGGTCTCAATACCCTTCCGATTCGGGTCTGATACAACAAGGATAATCCTAACCATACACCTAGACAATCCTATGTATGTCATCCAATAACCCGGGAAAGTGTCGATGGACACCTTCGGAGAATATCCCATACTATTCCCTCCGATGTCCAAGGATAGAAGTGTCGGAAGGACACTTCCCAATCCCAAGTCATACGTAGTCATTCACAAGCTCAATCTCATCATATCATATCAAATCAAATCAATAATTCATCATATAATTAAAGGCATGTCATTACATGATTAATCATATACATAATCATAAAGGATAATTAAACATGATATTCCGAATGACATATAACATACATTTACTGATAAAAATGCACATAATAGTCATGCATGGTTAAGGAGTACACATAGGAAATATATCTAATGAGTTCTCAAAGTATAAGCATGTTTACATAATCAGTGTACTTGAGTTAACGACCGTCCTTACCTTAATCGAGTCGTAAAAAAATCAAAGATCACCAAGAATGGTCCCAAAAGTCAGTGTTGGTACCCTAGACAACATACAAGTAACATCAGAGAAGAAAACAATCGAATCGGAGGTCAAACGAAACAATTCGGCCAAGTACAGAGATGTTACCATCTCATGGTTGACTGGCTTGGTCGACTGACGTTGACTGGCTTGGTCGATTGTCAGTCGACCAAGGTAGTTGACCAAGACTTGTTAACCATGGGCAGAATTGAAAAATTGGTCCAAAACTGACCTTCCGGTGCTCCGATCGACACGAAATTTGGAGGGCATGATTATAACAATATGAGGATACTACACAATAAATTTCATGATGATCCAACGGTCCAATTATAAATACCCAAATCGAAGCCCTATGTTCTATATGATAATTATCAAGAATCAAATTGGAATTGTAAAGAATGATGAGAATCAATCAAGTGAATGTTAAGAATTAAGTTAGAATCATAAATTCATAATAATCTAGACCTAACATGCATTTACATATCAGTTTTGAATCAAGAATAGGTTGAAATGAAAGGAATCAAAGTAATGAAATGTAAGCAATCCTAATGGAAGCATAACATAGCAAGAATGGGGTGATGATCATGGAATTGAAAGGGGGAAACTCATGGTTAAGCGTTTGCAAGGTTGCAGCACTTCAACCATGGTCCTAAGATCATAAATTTATAGAAAATATGAATAGATTAGAAGAAGAATAGAAGGAATCATACCTTGAGTTGATGATTGATGTGTAATACTAATGATTGGAGTCAAAGATCTTCACAAACACCAAGAAAAGCCCAAGAGAGTGTCCAACCTCGTGCTCTGGAGTGCCAATGATTAGTTTAGGTCCTCATTCACGAGTTCCAAAAAGGTAGGGGCAAAATGGGAAGTAATTTTGTAAATTTTCGGATTTCATTACTGGTCGACCAGCCAATCGACCAAGGGTTGACAGCAACTTAGAACAAGGAATTGGAAGGCTAGACAGATCCGAATTGAGTTGGGTTTTCTCCCACAAGTCAATCAACAAGTCTAGTTTCAAGAAATACCTTCGGATTGATCACAGGGTCCAATAGGTGCTTCAACTAATTCAATCTTCTTCGATGCGCAGATTTTCACTAAACACTGACAATGTGCTCAAGTAAGGGGCATCATTGTCAATGTCCATGGGCTCTGGATTATGCATCGAATCTTCAACTAAGAGGGCCCATAAGTCTCTTCTACCTCCACTTCAGGTCTTCGGACCTGTAACAGTATAAAATCCGGGCCGGGTCAGGGTTAGGATAAAGCCGGATTTTACACTACCAATAGGAGACTAGAGCTTATTAGGATTAGTTCGATTCTAGCACTTGTGTGCCAACGATGGGCATCGTCTCTTTCTCTTTTGGATATTTTACTTTATAGATTCGATGAGACCTTTGTTTTGTTTTGTTTTCCCTTTCATTTTGGGAACCAATTGTAATCTTTCTTTTACTTTTGATCTACTTTTTCACTGCTACTGTAGTGTATATTTTCCGCTACACTCTACATTTGATTTATTCTATTGGTATCCTTTTTTTTGCACTCTGATTGTATTCTTGAACCTTATCTTGATCTCTTGATTAATATAGTTAACTTTGATTTAATATTGTTCTCGATTATATTATTGTAAATGTGGGAGGTTGATTTCCTCGATACTTAATATTTGTGACTGTGGATCACACACTCGGGTATGCCGGATAGGGTACCGGCTGGGTGGATGTGGCACAAACAAAGTCTATGAGGAGCACTTGAATGATTTCATCATTATCACAAGTCAATCAGAATCCGTGGGAGTTATTTTCAACAATGAAGTTTCAACCCTTGTAATTTTGTTGAGTCTACCTAATAGCTGGGACAATTTGGTTATAGCTATCAGTAACTCTTCAGGGTCTACTATTTTAATGTTTGAGGACGTAGTAGGGTTTCTTTTGGATGAAGATATATGGAGAAACAACTTATTTGGGGAAACATCTGGTTCTACCCTAAATGTTTAATAACGAGGTAGATCTTCAAAACATGGCAACAACAAAGGGAATGGACAATCGCAGTTCAAGAAGAGTCATTTAAAGTGGTCCACAGTTGACATGTTGGAATTGTAAAGAAGAAAGGTCATCTCAGACGTGACTAAAAGCACCACAGAAGAAAGTGGAATAGAATGACAATAGCAACAATCCATTTAACGTCTCCAATGAATCGGGTTCTAAAGATGAAGCTTTGATTATGTTCGTGATAAGAAAGACATATTATAATGGATACTAGACTCTAGTGCATCATTCCATGCTACTTCCAACAGGGAATGTTTCCTCAATTATGAACAAGGAAATTCTGGCAATGTATATCTTGGTAATGATGAATCCTATTGTGACATACTTGGTAGAGATGATGTGCAGATCAAGATGTCAGATGGGACACAACTAACATTGCAGTGGGTTAGACACTTGCCAAAAAGTACAAGAAATTTGATTTCAGTGGGTCAATTAGCTAATGATGTAGGACTTGACACAAAAGTCACCAAAACGTCTTGGAAGATCATCAAAGGTGCTATGGTAGTAGCACAAGGGTAGAGAGAGGGAACTCTCCACAAAATTTTTAATGAAAGTTGCATTAATGTTACTTCTTCAAAGATTAGTGCAGAGGTGTGGCATCAACGTCTTGGGCATATGAGTAAAAATTGAATAACAGTAATGGTGTCAAAAGGAAAGTTAGACAGATTGTCATATATATGTAGACTTAGGTGCTTAAAGAACTTTTCTAGCGTTGTTCTGATCTTAAAGAACGATATAATAGGTTAGAGGCGTTCAATTAAATGGTTTATTCTTCCATTTTTAAGAACGAACTGATAGTCAAAATACCATTTGCAAAACATGTGTCACATGTTTTTACCAAATAACATAAAAGATTACATTATGAAGGCGAGATAGTTTGAATATGTAGATTTATGGGTATAAGGTGAAATCTAGAGATTTCACCCCTAGCTAAACATTTGTGCATTCATATTTGTGATTCAGATTAATCAAACACTTATTTTTATAAACCATATCTCCATAGATTTGAAATCTCTAGATATTTTAGATCTCTAGACTCAAGTAACTAAACATGCCCTTATGTTATACTAAAAGTCGCTCCATTAGACAATTAATTAACCTTATGCCTTTGCTTGTTTCGATCTTCAGACTTCAAAATATACCACAAGCCCAATGGAAATTGGAAGAGCCGAAGAAGTATATATAAATGAAATAAGCTAATCATTAGATGGGCTGGGCTGGGCTTGCCCTGGCCCATCTAGAAAATTATCGTTATCTTCACTTCGTAAGAGTTCTAGAATCTGGAGACTGGAATGGGATCCTCACACAAACCAATGTCCATTATCCTTTGGGCCCATTAATTGTTGTAGATGCCATAAAAAAGGGAAATGCTGAGATGAAAGAATGGCAGGATTTTGAAGAATATGAAGACAAGAAATGCAAAAAGATCAAAATAGAAAAAAATTAGCTTTGATAGGTTTACTTGATTTTCAATTTATTCAATACTCAAAATTTCCTTTCAATTTTTTTTTTTTGAAAATTATATTAATTATAGTATAATTTTCATTAATTTTACTTATTAAAATATTCATATTTAATCGAGATATGAATCTTTCTTACATGGAATTGGTCGCAAAATTGGCAATGGTTTTATTTTCGAAGCGTATTAAATCATATTGATCATTAATTACTTCAATAACTCATTTCTAACCTCGGAAGTCCTGGGTTGTTAAGATATGGAAGTCGATTTAAGATATGAATCTTTTTGAGAAATTGGTTGTTGGCCCTCTATTGCTATCGACACCCCATACTGCTTTCCTATTCATCGTTCAAATGGTGCCAAAGTGTTCAAAAGATCAATCTAACGATGACATTTTTTGAAATTAAAAAGCGACTTACAAATCATGTTTAGGTGCCATCTCGTGAGAGCAAGTGGATGATCAAAACTGTGAGATGATCACTTTCATGCATGAGGTCTGATAGAACTTTCCAATAACAGATGTGCAAAGTGCTATTTATCAATAAATCCACCCTCCACCCTACCCCATACACAACACCTTCTTCCTCACTCTCTTCTTCTTCGGTTGCAAGTTTTGCTTCTTTGGCCAATTTGAGCTTTTGGGAGAATGTCTTCTGCAGGTTTACACCAAAAGAAGGCACCAATAACTAAGAGGCTCTGGACCTCTAAAGAAGATAGGTGAATCATAATCACTACCGTCTCTCTCTCTCTCTCTCTCTCTCTCTCTCTATGCTTCTTGTGATCTATGATGGTAGGACAAGTTTTGATACATCCTCGCCCAATGGATATACCTCATGGAGAAGTACTTATAATGCATTACAACCTTGTAAGTAAGGCGGAAACTTGGAGTTTCCCGACTTAGGTTTCCCTTTATGTGAGATCATAGCATGATTAAGAGTCTAGAGAGAGATCTCCATTGTAATTTTCTTTCATTACACAATGAAGCAACTTCAGTAATTTCCTTGGACATGGCTCATCACATTTGCATATAGGAACAATGCATGCTAAATCTATGTGTGATATTGTTTAATTTTTGTTGTTATTCTTATTTACTTGATGTTCATTCTAACAAGTCACCCCTATAGGTTACTGGCATCCCTAGTACAGTCTCATGGAGTGAAGTGATGGAGGCCTATATCATCCATTATGAAGGCGAGATCAGGAAAACAATGCCGAGACCGATGGTATAATTATCTTGACCCCAATATCAAGGTTGTCTCCATTTCATTGCATCTACATTTTATTCTAATGAATAATGTTTTAGGATCTATCACAGGGTCTAATCTTATTATGCATCAAATGGTTTTCCCGTAGAAAGAACCTTGGACAAAAAGTGAAAAGTTAAACTTAATAAAAATGCATTCGAAGGTCGGAAATTAACCAATGGGTTAAAATCACTAAGGGGATCCCAAGTAGACCGGAAAATTGCATCAAGAACCACTGGTACACAATAAAGCGCAGCCTAGAAAAGGAGAACCACGACCATCCAAGTAGTTCATTGCAAGATTACATTAGAAGAACTTGTAACATAAAAAATGAAGGCAATGAGAGTGTTCTTAGAGACATTCAAGAAATACAAGGAAATGCAGATCCTAATGCCTTCTCTCCAAAAGAATTATTCTTTGAACAAGGGGAGTCTTCTCATGGGGAGAATAACAATGAGACACTCTCAGACAAAGAAGCTGAGGGTAACAATGCTTTGAATGCTCCTCCATTGCTTGGGCTAGAAGATTTCACCCTCATGAATCGAAGCGTTGCTCAGGGATATAATGACATATTTCAGAGCATTCTCAAAGACATTCAAGAAACACAAGGAAATACAGCTCTTAATGCCTCCTCTCTAGAAGAAATATTCATTGAACAAGGGGAGCCTTCCCATATGGAGGAGAACAATGAGGCACTCTTATACAAAGAAGTTGAGGGTAGCAATGTTCCTCCATTGCTTTGGCCAGAAGATTTCACCCTCAAGGATGGAAGGGTTGCTGAGAGATACAATGATATATTTCAGAGTGTTCTCAAAGACATTCAAGAAACACAAGGAAATGCAGCTTCTAATGCCTCTTCTCTAGAAAAAATATTCTTTGGACAAGGGGAAGCTTCTCATATGGAGAAGAACAATGAAGCATTCTTGGACGAAGAAGCCAAGAGTAATAATGTTCCTCCATTGATTTGGCCACAAGATTTAACCATCATGGATGGAAGTGTCACTGAGAGATACAATGACATATTTCAGAGTGTTCTCAAAGACATTGAAGAAACACAAGGAAATGCAGCTCCTAATGCCTCCTCTCCAGAAGAAATATTATTTGAACAAGGGGAGTCTTCTCATACGGGGAAGAACAATGAGGCACTATCTAACAAAGAAGCTAAGGGTGAGAATGTTTTGAATGCTCCTCCATTACTTGGTCCAGAAGATTTCACCCTCATGGATGGAAGTACTGTTGAGGGATACAATGACATATTTCAAGACCCTGATTTCTTGAACTTCATCTCTTCGCCTTCTTCGCACTGTAATCTTGGGTATGATTTGGAAGACCAAATCTAATGTACTTTGTCCTTTATTAGTGTGCAATGCGAATAGAACTGTTTTTTGGTGAAGCAAATGACATAATCATCATTAGTGTGCAATGCAGAGAAATATTGGCTGGCAAATTATGAATAAGTGAAACTTTTAAAATGGCTGTATATAGTAGCTATCCTTCACCTTATAGATTTGTAGAAAAGGCCATTACTCACCCATACATGTAGGATGATCAGATTTGAGTCGAATAGTTATCATATCAATAATTTTATTAAGATGAATTCGGATAATATCCTATTAGTTTTCAGATTCAAATGGATTGAATAGTCTCTAGATAGTTATTTTTCCTTATAGATAACATTAAATGAATATGAATGCATATTGAATGTGAATTTTCGATTTTCCGTTGACCACTTTATTGTTTTACTCACATAGTTTAAGGTTAAGATTTAATCATCCAAAAAAAAAAAAAAAAGGCTTAAGGTTAAGACTTTGGAGCTCAAAAACTATTTAGGTCACACACAATATATAGCTAGGCGACCTACAAATACGTGATATAATTAAAATTAAAAGTTAATAATGGATTTACAAATTTAAAAGTCATATTACTCTCAAGCTCTTTATTTACTATATGTTATGTAAGAGGGGCCACCACTTCTCAAGCTCTTTATTTATCATATCATTGTTTTCGTGAATTTCTATTGAAAATATAATTAAAACCAAAGATAAAAAAGATCAAGAGTGGAAGAGGGGTAGGTGTGAACTCTCTTAGAGTCTCAGGAGAAATCGTTTTCCATTTGATTCCTATTTGACTCACAAGCAAAGGCAACGTTATGTAATCAAATTGTGGAATACATAATTTATTAGCTTACCAAAAAATGAATACATTTATTACAAAATGCCTAAAATTAAAGTGGATACTTATTTTCCTTTTTTGGTAGAATTAAAGTGGATACCTTAACTGCTAATGCTACTGAAATAAATGTTATATTCCAACATTAGATTTGTATTTATGGTAAGTGCCATTAATTTTTATACACCCTCCCTAGCTACTTCTGTCTTCACCCCCTTATTGGCTTATTCCCATTCCCACCAACTTCACCACCTTCCTTTCTTGCCATCTTTGGTATTCCACCCTTTGGTCACAAAGAGTTCTTGAAATAAAATGTTTGCCTTAGAAGAAAAATGCCTCGCAAGAATATTCAAGAAGCCTTCGCCGGCCAAGAAGCTATGGACCTCTAAAGAGGATAGGTGATGAATTGTTAATTAAGACCACCATTTCCCTCCCACCTATCCACCGGCCCTAAGGTTGGATTAGCCGCCCCAAAGGAGGGGAACGGCTCCACACCACATAGAAAGTATGGGTCTGAGGTCCTCCCTTTGAAATCTTGGGGTTTTGAGTGTTAGAATGGGACCCTCAGCCCTTGTATGACATGGAGGCATCCCACTACCCTAGGAAGAGGTGGACCTCATCAGGTAGAAGTCTATACTCCTCTAACACTTCTTCACCACCCATTAAAAGGTGGCCCATTGAAAGTTCTTTTTTCTTATTAGAATTCAAAGGCGGACCCCACGCCTCATGTGTGATGGAGAGGTAGAGTAAAGAGTTTAAATCACTTCTCCATCAAAGGAGAGATTTGTGCTCCCCTATTACATCTCCACCACATAATAGGGGTGGGACCGCTTAGAGATTCTATCTCTGATTCATTTTGTCAGTACTTAGAGATGAGCCCTACTCCTATTATACAATGAGATAACATCAAAGGAGCACATACCTTCACCATGAAGAGTAGAGGATCCAAAGGGGTGTGTGGTGGAGCACAAACCTCTATCATGATGGGTCATCCCAACACATTCCCTGCTTGAGCATAGTGCGTGTATACTGGACTTTGCTTCAGTCCTGCGCATTTAACACACAGGACCGTCAAACAAATCGCTTTGGTTGGTTGGATAGGAATCCCGGTCGAGATTTTGATCCAACGAATCGAAATCTCGCTTGATTGTTAATGTGCATGACTGAAGCAATTTCGTTGTATATCCCCCACCTGCTCTTCTATTTCATGTGATAAATGGGTGCTTTTGTTGAATGAAAAAAGTATATGTAACTTGGATAAAACCAACAAGAGAAACAAAAAAAATGAAAACATAGAAAGCCAACATAACTCTGAAACTATTCTAAATTGATAAAAATCCAATACACAAATTGCTGGGATCTTTGGTACACTCCCATGGAGAGCGACGGGGTTTTATAGCGTCATTGATGATGTCTAGGTCAGGAAAACAGTGCAGGGAGCGATGGCATAATCACCTTCGCCCCAATATTAAGGTTGTCTCCATTTCATGTTGACTGCATGTTCTTTTTGCTAGTTGCATGGTAATTTATTTTTAAATTTTACATGAATAAAATGGAATTCCTTTCTTGTAGAAAGATGCATGGAGCATAGATGTTGGGGTAATTGTATTACAAATTCTTCAAATACACAAAAATGAAATTGCAATACAATTGAGAGATGAAGATCTTTAGCAAATCCGGAGAGCTTGAAGTTGCAACCGAATTAACCACCGATCGATGAGGTTGAGTCACACCTTGAGTGATGTCTTTAAGGTAATTGATGCACCCTACTACTAAGGGTTCTTCGCACCACCACCTCCAAGATAAAGCAACCTCCAACTATAAGATAAGGTAGTTCTTCTAGTCCCTTCAAGGAGCCAAAAGCTAGAGCACAACACTTAGACAAATTCAAAGAAAGAAATTAACTTTGTAACACAAATAATGTGAGAGTGAGGAGTGTCTCAATTGCACACCACATGCAAGGAAGGGTTGGGTTTATATAGGCCCAAACCTCACCTTACACCCCTTAGGATTCTTAAGGCATAAATTGGACTTAATCCATTCAATAACCTCAACCCCACTCATGGTAATGGCCATGAATAGTCATGAAGTTGAAATGAGAAATGAAGGTCAAGAATTAGAATTGAGTAAATTCCATCATTCAAGTAAGCCCACCTCATCACCATGATCAAGATCTTTAAGACCCATGACCAATGTCATGAAGAGCCTCATAACCAAGGTCATGAAGGGCCTCCTTTACTCATGATGCCTCATTACCACCCTTTCCTCATGGGTCCTGTTGTAACTAAAATATCCATTGCCGGTTCGTACCGGTCAAACCAATCTCAATCGGGTTCAATTGAGATATAAAGCTAAGATGATCGAAGACGTTCAAAGAGGAGCAATGATCTGATGGCCATGGTTAAAAGAGTATTATAAGCGGGAAAGTCAGTATAAAAGCGAGGGAAGATCCGTGAGAAGGTAAGTCTCTAGAATCAACCAAAACCCTAAACTCACTCTGATTGAACTCCATACTAGCGTTCCAAAAGCTCCAGAAAGAGCACGGTGAACACCATTGACTCCATATTGACTAGATCGTCGGAGACGAGACGCCGATCAAGACGATCGGCTCCGTTTCTTACTGTGATTCTGTTTTCTTTCAGGAGTGAGAGGTTGATTGATCAAGGAGCAAACCAGATCGAATCAGATCCGAGGAGTTCGGTGCGAGAACTTCGGTTCAAGGCGATCGACAAAAGTAGCACCAACATTTGGCGCCGTCTGTGGGAACACAAGTCAGAACAGAAGCTATGGCTCAATCACCTGAGCGAGAGGAGGAATTACCGATAGAAATGGCGGAAACAAGCCGAGGGGAGCCAAGGAGAGTAAATCCAAAAAGAAGAGCGAGAGAAGTGGTTCCGATGCCGCAAATTCCAGTGATGCAAACTCGACAAAGGCAGAGAATGCTGGAAGATCATTCTCCGTCTCGTCCAACTGATCAGTTTGAAAGGCAAGAGAAACAATTAGCAGATACATTGGCGACATCTCGTCCAGAGTTAGATCCAAATCTAATTGCGGAGCGGTTTGAGAGCATGCAACATCAAATACTGGAGACACAAAATCTAATGAGAACTTTCATCAAGCAGATCGGAGTACATCCTGAGGAGAGAGTTCCGGTTTTGTCAGTTGGAAAATCTCGAACTCTTTCCCGAGCAAAAGCGACTTCTGTCCCAAACTCTCAGGTTCAAAAATCAGGAGGAAGTCGAAGGAGATCATTTCTGAAGGAAGGATCAGGAGAAAGTGCAGATCCAAACTATATTCCACTAGAGACTGAAGATCGAGAATCGTCCAAAGATGATCAATTGAGTCATATCTGGAGCAAAAAAAGCAGGAGCGTTGGGAATTGGAGAGATAAGAGAGAAACAGGAAGATCAGGAGATTGCAGATCTGAAGTTTATGGATCGGAAATCAGCAAAAGATTTCGCGTCCTCGATGATCAGATCCAACGATTGGTGAATAAAGATGGCGGAGAAAATACTGAGGAAATAATGAACCAGAATCCATTTGCTAAAGACATTATGTCAGCACCATTGCCGCGCAATTTTAAACTTCCGACATTCACGATGTACGATGGAAGTACAGATCCAATGGAGCACCTGGCTCAGTTCAACTCTGTTATGATGCTAGCAGGTAACTCTGATATTTTAAAGTGTCGTTCATTTCCATCTTCCCTGAAAGGATCTGCAACAACCTGGTTCTTCAGCTTATTGCCAGACTCCATTAAGGATTTTAAGGATTTGACGAAAGTATTCTTGTCAAGATTCCAAAGTAGCATGAAAAGCGACAAAAATCGATGGATAACTTGGCTGCGAATCCGCCAAAAATCGGGAGAATCAGTTCGAAATTATATGAAGAGATTCAATCAGGAGTCAATTCAAATTAAAAATTTGAATGAGGCGGTGGCATATGACGCTATGTTCAGAGGCCTAACAGATGAACATCTTCTGGAATTCCTGATTATGAATAAACCAGCAAACATAGCAGAATTGACGACTCGCTGTAATCAGTATGCAAATATGAAAGACATCCTCCAAGCAAGAAAAGAAACTGATAGCAGTGGAGTTAAAAGAAAAGATGAGGGAGTGGTGAGACCTGATCAGAGAGATCAGAGAGAACGAAGGAACAGCAGGAGCTTTTCAAAAAATATTCCTGATCGTCAATACAGAAGGGATATTCCCAAACCATTCCAAGAAAACTACACTCCTCTCAACGTAAGAAGATCGGAAATTCTGATGCAAATCCAGCACCAGGGATTTATGAAATGGCCATTACCTATGATAGCAAAGGCGGATGAAAGAAATCCGAATAAATTCTGTAGATATCACAAAGATCATGGTCATGATACTGATGACTGCAGAATTCTAAAATATGAAATTGAACGACTGATCAACCAAGGAAGATTAGATCAGTATGTTCAAAAAAGAAATGGGGGAAACAGAAGAAATGTTGCTGATCAGCCGAGAAGGTGGAACAATCGAACACCAGCAAGAGAAGAACAAGCCAAGGGAGATTTTCAGTATAACTCTCCAGAGGAAAATACTAAACAACGGGAAAATCGGCAGATTCAACGAAGCGATCCCCCGTCATGACCATCCTGGGAAGTTTGGACTTAAATTCAATTTCAAAATCTAAGGCTCATGCCAGGTATGTGAATTCTATTGAATCTCATGTTATTCCTAGAAGAATCAAAATGATGAAGGAAATAGTCTTCACGGAGGAAGAAATGGAAGGAATTCAAGAGCCACACGATGACGCAGTTGTGATAGTCATTGAGGTGGCGAACAGAGATATTCATAGAGTTCTGGTAGACACAGGATCATCTGTAGACATCATGTCTTACGAAGCTTTTCAACGATTGAAGTTGGATACGGTCAAGATAAAACCTTGCAATACAAGACTATTTGGATTTTCTGGAGAGTCTACTTCGGTAGAGGGAACTGTGGAACTAACGATAACACTTGGAACACATCCACAAACGGTAACTACAGTTACCAAATTTTTGTTAATTAAAAGTCTGTCAGCATACAATATAATTCTGGGGAGACCAACGTTGAATACTATTGGTGCAATAATTTCGACAAGACATTTGAAGGTCAAATTTCCAACAGAAAGTGGCGTTGGAGAATGCAAATCAGATCAGAAAACTTCAAGGCAAAGCTACACAACTTTTTTGAAGGATTCGAAAGCACAAGGTAAGGCACTTGCCTTTACTGTTGAAGTTACAGATAATAGAGATGAGGAAAAAATTCAAAGAGGTGAACCAGTAGAAAAGCTAGAAAAAATTTGTTTTGATTTGGAGAATCCAGAAAAAGGGACCATGATAGGAGCTGATCAGAGCGGTCAGGATAAGCAACAATTGAAAGAATTTCTCCAGCAAAACGCAGATGTCTTTGCCTGGTCAGCACAAGACATGCCAGGTTTAAGTAGGGAGGTAGCAGAGCATTGTTTATGGATAGATAAATCTATCAAACCAATGAAGGTAGACGAAGGAATTTCTCATCGAGAAAAGCATGATGCAATTAAGGTTGAAGTGGACAAACTTAAGAAATCCGAGTTCATTGAGCAAATCGAGTGCCCAAGGTGGTTAGCAAATGTGGTAATGGTGAAAAAACATAATGGAAAATGGCGAATGTGTGTAGATTACACTGATTTGAACAAGGCATGTCCCAAGGATTGCTATCCTTTGCCACGAATCGATCAGCTAATCGATGCCACATCAGGTCAGCAGATGTTGAGTTTTATGGATGCCTATTCAGGATATAATCAAATTCTTATGAAAAAGGAGGATCAACCTCACACAAAGATTCATGACCAATCGGGAAAGCTATTGTTATAAAGTTATGCCTTTTGGGTTAAAAAATGCTGGTGCAACATACCAAAGGGCAATGAACAAGTCTGTCATTGATCAAATTGGAAGAAATATGGAGGTTTATGTAGATGATCTTCTTGTAAAAAGTCAACTTAAATCTGATCATCTCGTCGATCTGAGAGAATGCTTTGATGTATTGAGGAGAAATGGAATGAGACTCAATCCTGAGAAGTGTGCATTTGGAGTTTCATCTGGTAAATTCCTAGGTTTCATGGTCACACGTAGGGGCATTGAAGCAAATCCAGAAAAAATCAGGGCTATCTTAAATATGACAGCTCCCAGTAGTATGAAGGAAATTCAAAGCTTAACAGGAAGAGTTGCAGCATTAAGTAGATTTATATCCAGATCAGGAGATAAGTGTGCACCATTCTTCAAGGCTTTGAAGAATCTAAATGCACTCAACGAATTCAAATGGTCGGAGGACTCTCAAAATTCATTTGAAGAGTCAAGAGGAGGTTGACCAGATCCACCGTTTTATCTCGACCAAAGCCCGGAGAAAGCTTGCAGATATATCTATCTTCTTCAAAGGCGGCGGTAAGCGCGGTGTTAATCCGGGAGGAAGGTACTTGTCCAAAATCCTATCTACTTTGTAAGCCCTACATTGTTAGATGCGAGAATCTAGATATCGGAATTTGAGAAACAGGCTTTCGCCTTAATAATAGCAGACCGAAGCTCCGGCCCTATTTTCAAGCTCATCCAATTATCGTTCTTACTAACCGGCCTTTAAAGAAAATACTGCATAAACCCGATCGCGCAGGAAGAATGGTATCATGGGCGAGGAGAGTTAACGAGAACATGATATAGATTATAGACCTAGAACTGCAATAAAGGCACAAGTTTTGGCTGATTTTATTGCTGAAAGTATTTCATCACCAGAGGAGGAAAAAGATTCTAGTAAGGCATCTTCTGTATGGACCTTGCATGTAGATGGGTCAAGTCATTCGCAGGGATCAGGAGCGGGAGTGATTTTACAAAGTCCGTTCGGATTTGTAATTCAAAATGCACTTCGGTTTAATTTTCATGCTTCAAACAACGAAGCAGAATATGAAGCTCTTATTGCAGGATTACGACTAGCTAGATCTCTCTGTGTTCAAAGCATCGAAGTAAAAAGTGATTCAGAACTGGTGGTCAGTCAAGTCACGGGAGCGTATGGTGCGAAAGATGATCGAATGGTCAGCTGTCTTAAAAAAGTATCACAATGTAAGGAGTGGTTCACACAGTTCTCAGTCACAAGGATATCTCGAAATCAAAACAATGAAGCAGATTCTCTGGCAAAATTGGCATCCGCAAAGTCTGTTTCTATTCCACAAACTGTATATTATGAGGAGCTAGATATTCCGGCATATTCAGAGCCAGAGATAATGGAAATTGATGCAGAGATATCTTGGATGGATCCTATTATGCAATATCTAAAAGATGGTATTCTTCCTGAAGATAGAGAAAAGGCCAGAACTGTAAAAAGAAGAGCTGCCAGGTTTATTCTAAAAAATGGGTTATTATATAAAAGAACAGTTTCTGGGCCACTGTTGAAGTGTTTGGGACCCTCTGATGCTCTTTATGCTCTATCTGAAGTTCATGAAGGAATTTGTGGAAACCACTTAGGTGGGAAAGCTTTGGCATATAAAATTTTAAGACAAGGATTTTATTGGCCACGAATGCAATCTGAGGCAATTGAGTATGTAAAAAGGTGTCATCAATGCCAGATTCACGCACCAATTCAGAACCAGCCAGCAGAGCAGCTAACATCAATCCTTAATCCTCTCCCATTTGCTATGTGGGGTATGGATTTGTTGGGACCTTTTCCTGTTGCAGCTGGAGGGAAAAAGTTTGTGGTGGCTGCAATCGATTATTTTACGAAATGGGTAGAAGCAGAAGCCTTGGCAACAACTACCACGAGTCAAATCGAAAAGTTCTTCAGAAATCATGTCATATTCAGATATGGCCTACCAAAGATTCTACTTGACCGATCACGGACCACAATTTGACAATGAGAGATTCAAGGAATTCTGTGCAGATTATCATATTGAATGCAAACACTCATCTGTAGCGTATCCTCAATGCAATGGCCAAATTGAGGTAACAAACAGAACACTTTTGCAGGGGATAAAAAAGAGACTGGATGAAGCGCATAGTCTGTGGATTGATGAACTACCTCATGTATTATGGGCATATAGGACTACGGTCGAACCCCAACAGGTGAAACACCTTTCAGACTGGCGTATGGATCAGAAGCATTGGCTCCAGTGGAAGTTATGGTGGGATCAAATAGATATGAAGAATTTGATCCAATAACTAATGAAGAGGGACTACGGGAAAACCTCGAATTTTTAGATGAAGTCAGAGAAAAGGCCTTATACCGTAATATGGAATATCAAAGGAGAACAGCAGCGTATTATAATGCTCGAATCAAACATAAATCTTTCAGAGTAGGAGATTTGGTTTTGAGGAAAAAATCAGCGTCAGATCCAAGGAATTGTGGAAAGCTTTCTGCAAACTGGGAGGGACCATATGTGGTAACAAAAACTGTGAGCAAAAACACATACTGGCTGAAGGACTCTCATGGAAGTTGTTTGAAACGACCGTGGAATGTAGTTCACCTTAAGAAATATTATCAGTAGAAAGAATTTTCTTGTATTCTTGGAGAATGCATTTTATTAAGTAGGGTCATCCAAAGTTTCTTTCTCGTTATTAAACCAAGGAACATTAATGTGAACCAGTTTCTTCTGATCAAGCCATATCAACGCTGATCCAGGGTCATTCCTTCCGAGGATGATCCCGACTTTCCGAAGTCAGGCCCAAGTGGCCAGCCTTCCGAGGCCTGGTCATGCTTTCCGAAGCTGATCACGGATCATTCCGTACCGAGGATGATCCCGACTCTTCGTGAGTTAGGCTCAAGTAGCCAGCCTTCCGAGGCGTGATTATGCTAGCTGATCCGGATCATTCCGTGCCGAGGATGATCCCGACTCTTCGTGAGTTAGGCTCAAGTAGCCAGCCTTCCGAGGCCTGGTCATGCTTTCCGAAGCTGATCACGGATCATTCCGTACCGAGGATGATCCCGACTCTTTGTGAGTTAGGCTCAAGTAGCCAGCCTTCCGAGGCCTGGTCATGCTTTCCGAAGCTGATCACGGATCATTCCGTACCGAGGATGATCCCGACTCTTCGTGAGTTAGGCTCAGGTAGCCAGGTCACGCTCAGCTAATCACGGATCATTCCTTTCGCGAGGGTGATCCCGGATTGTTCCTTCCGAGGAATGATCCCGACTTTCCGAAGTCAGACCCAAGTGGTCAGCCTTCCGAGGCCAGGTTATGCTTTCCGAAGCTGATCATGGATTGTTCCTTCCGAGGAATGATCCCGACTTTCCGAAGTCAGACCCAAGTGGTCAGCCTTCCGAGGCCAGGTTATGCTTTCCGAAGCTGATCATGGATTGTTCCTTCCGAGGAATGATCCCGACTTTCCGAAGTCAGACCCAAGTGGTCAGCCTTCCGAGGCCAGGTTATGCTTTCCGAAGCTGATCATGGATCATTCCGTACCGAGGGTGATCCCGACTTTCCGAGTCGACTCAGGTAGCCATCTTTCTAAGGCATCATTTGGATCGAGTACGACGGAATTAATCAGAAAGTAACTCAAGGATCAGGTTACATTGAAGTCTGTTAATTAAAGCTCAAAGGTCAGATCAGGTATTAAATCAACATCTCAAGCTATCTGATCAGGTATTTTCAGCAGTATATATATAATATGAAAATAATCACAATAGAAGGAGGGAAGAAAATTTCATTCACATAAAAGATGGACGAGTAAAAAAGAAGAAGAAAAACCCTCATATGCAAAAGAGGTAGGCAAAAAAGAAAAAGGTAATGGTTAACAATAGCCTTAAAGAAAGAAAAAGGTAAGTCCATAAAGCAAAAAGAGTGTTTTCTTCATATGTGTGATTTTGTAGATGGATCAACATCTGTAGCATTATCAGACGGATCAACATCAACAGCATCATTAGCAGCAATATCTTCATCTCCTTGAGCAGGTAAATTGTCATCATCATTATCATCCCAACCCACTCATGGAATGATCGGGCCGAGCTGGAGGAGTCACTCATATCATCATCGAAATCATCCCTCGATGAACAATCGAATCGGGATGCTTCGATTCCTAAGATCAAAAAAGGTTCTAGAAGGGAGAAACTCTGGAGGTAACAACTTGAAATCTAAACTAGGGTGAGTCTTAAGGATCTCTGAAAAAATTTGGTCAGAGCAGTCCTTTACCATATTTTTGCAAAACCCTAGGAAAGTCGGATTATCTCCAACTTCCTTTATAGAGGAGGTAACCGAGTTTAAAACTATCTGGCTCTCATTTTGTATTCTTCTCTTTTCAATTTCAAACTGTTTCCTCTCTGCCTCTAAGTCTTCATGCAGCAAAGTTTTGAATTTCAAAGTTTCATCCAGGAGTGCATGAAGGTTTTCTTTCTCCTTAGAAACTAAATTAAAGGAAGCATTGAGATTATCCTTTTCCACTTGTCATCTCATTCAGCCTTGACTCCAAATCATTATTCTTATCTTCCAAAGTAGACTTCTCCAGCAGAATTGAACCGAAGGCTTTCACATGATATTCTTGTGCCAACTCTAAAGCAAGTATTCAGCTTCTCAATCTCATCAAACTTCTCCTGGAGTTCATTCTTTTCCTTCTCAACGCTTTGTGACCGGACCAAGGCTCTGGGTCGCCTTTCCTTTAAAATCTTCTCTTTCACCTGTGGCAATTTTGGCCCCGTCAAGGGCATCATCCTTTAACATTTTAAGTTGAGAAAGCTCATTCCTATGATTCAAAACGGCTTCTCTCAACATAGAAACTTCTTCCCGCAATTCAAGACAATGGTCGAGCAAATTTCATAATCATTATGCAAACTATCAAGATCATTCATCAAATCTATTTCTCCGAACTCACTCTTGTTAATTTTCTTTTCGAAGATCCCAATTTTCTTCGAAGATCCCGTACCTCATTAACCAATTCGAAGTTCTTCTTGATCAGTTCGACATTTTCCCCGAGACAAAGTTTTCTCTCTCTCCAACACTTCAGAAAATGCATTGAAGGCAGCTCCAAAACATCTGTTTATCAATCAATATATATATACATTAAAGACAATATAGATAATCAGATCAAAAGTGAATTAGTTTTAAATAAATAAAAAGAAGGAGAGGTCTAATTCTTACCCCACCCATGAGAATAAAGATCAGAATCGGACATCCGTGCAAGATTCTTCTTGTCGCGAGGAATTCCCGCCTTTTGTACCCCATTCTCCGGCAGCCTCCCAATTACGGGCCGGGTCGTGTGATTTTCTTTTAAAAACCACTCAGGGTGGAAAGGATTCCCAGAATCAGCATTGCTCATGGTATCATCAACCTGATCAGGGGCTGGTTGGAGATCAGCTACCCCAAGAATATTCTCAGGATTAACATTCACTGCAGCATCATTTGAACCAGTCTGCATGATGATATTTTCTTGATCTTCATGAGGGACAATTACCACGAGGGCTTCAGGAGGGACAGGATTATTCTCTGGGAGAACTACTTCATGAATTCCATGGGAAACATTTTGGTTATTATCCTCCAAAGGAGGAACATCTTCATTACTTCTCTCAGGAGGAGGAACATCTTCATCATTTTTCTCAGGAGGGGGAACATTAGTATCTGGGGGAGCAAGAACATTGGTATCTGGAGGAGCAGGAACATCAGTATCTGGGACAGCAACATCCAACACAGGGATGGACAAAGGTAAAACGGAAGCGGAAATTTCATTTACACGGTCTTCGGCAACAACATCCAAGGGAGAGACAGGAACATCAATATTTTCATCACATAGTTGATCGGCTATTTCTTCAATAATACCACTTGCAAGATATGTTAGTATGTCTTCAGCAATTTTCTTCAGATGGTCAGAAGAATAGTCAAATAAATCCTTACCTTGACCTTCGTCCTCAACCATTTTTTCTGGGAAGACAGAAGTATCATGAGGAATTTCTTCACATGGATTATCTTCAACAACAGGAACTTTTATGGGGGCAGTATGAATTTCTTTTCTTCTTTTCTTCTTCTTCTTTGAGCCAGATGGGCCCTGGTCAGAGACTGGACCTGTAGACCTAAGTCTACATCTCAGTGTATTGGAGGATCTGGAGGTCCTCATCTTGGGACCAGGGATTTCACTTGCAACTGTTTTCACAATTTGCACATCAGCATCTTCTCTGATGGCACTTTCTGGAGCCGGGGTAGTTTCCTCTTGATCAGGGGAATTTCTCTTAGCAGTTTTTCTCTTCGAAGGATGACGGGCAGTATGTTTTCTTTTCTTGGAGGGTTTAATGACCCTAGAATCAGACTTCTTTTCTTCCGAAACACTTCTCCGTAAGTCAGCAACATTAAGGATGGGACGAGCAATTACTTCTGATGGCAAAAATATATGATAATGAGTAAGGATTACAAAAGGATAGAAAGGTATACAACAGTTATTATCTTTACCTGGAAAAAGGCCATGACTAATGAGACCTGCATCCGTCTTCAACTTGGCCGCATCTATGGGAGTTCCAAATGAATCATTCTCCAGGTTATTCGGTCATATTCAGTAAGCACAGGACGTACTTTTAGAGGAGATAAGGATTCCAAGGAATGAAGACACCATCGAGACCGGAAGTTTGGATTTGGAATAGCGCAGAAGAAGTATTTTTCCCGCCATTGCTTATTGTCATGGGGAATGGAGGAATCAATGAAAATTTTGGATTCTCTCCCCAGTTCACCCAAAATGCAGGTTCTTCTGGCAAAATGAAGATATCCGCGTTCGCGGGATACTTTCAAGGTGTAATAATTTCTGAAGAGATCAACAGACGGGACACGATTCATCTGAAGAATTAACGCAAAAAAACAATAAACCAGCCTCCAACTATTTGGAGTAAGCTGAGAAGGACAGACATGATAATAGTCTAACAAAGATTGAACTATGGGAATCAGCGGGATTCTAAAACCTGAATCAAGGTGATCAAGGTAGATGGTGATAACACCAGGATCAACTGAGTAAGGACGGTCGGAGGAGTCGGGAACCCATACTCTAGCATCAGAAGGAAAATGGTAACTTTCCAAATAAGAATCCAGGGAGGATTTCTTTATCTTAGTGGGATACCATTCAGGACCGGCATGCTTTGGGTCCATTTTTTCTCTGGACATGTTGACAGGAGTATAAGGAAGGATGGCTTCATCATGAGCATACGGGACCGGTTTCCAATCTGAAGGATCATGTTGAGAAGAGGAAGAAGCACCGAGACACATTTTTCATTTGCTTTCTGTTTGAAGGTATATCAGGTTGGGAAGAGATACTGGGTACTGAAGGATTGGAAGCAGGTTCCATGGCGGAGATAAGCAAGGAAGAAGAAGGAAATTGAAAAGGTAAAATCTGAAAAGGAGTAATAAAGAAGTTAGCAGATAGGTATGTTGGTGTTCGCGAAGAAGAACAGAGTACGGAAAGGAAAAGGCGACAGTTGATAGATATATATAAAGAATTAGAGAGGATTTCTTGAAAGGAGGGGGAAATACACGATGGTCCAAAATCAATGGTCATTACCTTTCGTAACCGACGCGTGGGATTAATCAGCTAACGCATGAAAAACAACAGTTGAAAAAATGAAGATGATGTGTGAAAAGACAAGGGAGCAATATGATGGTAATGCATGGGAAAAAGATGAAGTCGTTGATCAAAGCGGGTAACGCTAAGGAAGTTAAAAAGTTGTATTTGAAAATTCAGAAAAGATCTCGACAAGACAAGTGATTTCAGCCGGTTTTAAGATAATTTGGGGGCTGAATACAAGAATATAATGTCAACCAATACGAAGGACATGATCTCATGAGAGATATAATTATAAGCAGATTTTCAAGATAATGATGATATGATGCAGTAACTCGTCATCAAGGTTTTGAAGAAACCGAGAATTACCTGGGGAAAAGACATAAGTAGCTGGACAAGAGATGCTGTGTGTTTTTTATGAAAAGGATAAAACCTCCTGACCAGAGTCTCATACAAGCTCGACCTGATCAGCAGGCTTGGGGGCTTATGTTGTAACTAAAATATCCATTGCCGGTTCGTACCGGTCAAACCAATCTCAATCGGGTTCAATTGAGATATAAAGCTAAGATGATCGAAGACGTTCAAAGAGGAGCAATGATCTGATGGCCATGGTTAAAAGAGTATTATAAGCGGGAAAGTCAGTATAAAAGCGAGGGAAGATCCGTGAGAAGGTAAGTCTCTAGAATCAACCAAAACCCTAAACTCACTCTGATTGAACTCCATACTAGCGTTCCAAAAGCTCCAGAAAGAGCACGGTGAACACCATTGACTCCATACTGACTAGATCGTCGGAGACGAGACGCCGATCAAGACGATCGGCTCCGTTTCTTACTGTGATTCTGTTTTCTTTCAGGAGTGAGAGGTTGATTGATCAAGGAGCAAACCAGATCGAATCAGATCTGAGGAGTTCGGTGCGAGAAACTTCGGTTCAAGGCGATCGACAAAAGTAGCACCAACAGGTCCCACACACTAACAAAATAATTAAATAAAAGAAATGCAAAAACTAATTTTTGAAACTTAATATAGATTTTTAATAAAAAACCTAACAATAGAAGAGGAAATAGCTTTGATCAAGGCACAAGCCGAAATCAGAAACCATTGGGTTGAGATTGCGAAAAGGATCCCCTGAAGAACTGGGAATTCAGTCAAAAACCTTTGGAGGGCAATCAAATGTAAGCAACAATCACAACTGAAGATTGATTTGAAGAAAACCAAGTATCATCCAAGTTCGTTGCTACAAGACTACGTCAAGAGTAGTACTTGTAAGGTGACAAAAAAAGGCATGAAGAACATTCTCAAAGATGAAGAAGAAACCCCCCAGGGACTTGCTGTTCCAAATGCTCCTCTTGCACAACCTGAGCAAGGAAATGGTCCCCATCATATGGAGAAGAAAAAGAGTGCAGTTAATGAAGCTGAGAAGAACGATGTCTGCAATGCCACTCCAGAGCTTCAGCCAGAAGAATTCCTCTTCATGGAGAAGATGAATGATGAAAACGATTTCATGTTTGAAGACCTAGAATTATTCTTCCCATTCTAGTCACCTTCTTTGTATTGGATAATTTTTGTTCTCTTATCCCCCTCCCCCCACCCCCCCCCCCCCAAAAAAAAAAAAAAAGGAAGAAGAAAGAAAAAGAAAAAGAAAAAGAAGAAGAAAATTTTCGTTCTGGTTAGACAATTGACATCCTAGGTTGAAATTCAGTCCTCCCATCTTAATCAAAATTAATGAAGTGAAATTAATGAATCAACTAGGTGAATTCAATGGCCAAGAAATTTTATTTTTATTGGACAGATGAAGATTTGTCATATCATTCAGACCTAATAAATAATAAAATCAAAATATTCAAGAAGAATTTAGTAAAATTATTAAAATTAAAGAATTGGACAGATGAAGTTTTTTTTATTTTAATGTTTGGATCAAAAATCACATTTATGTCAAAATGGAGTATATTTTTTATATTTCAAACAAGAAAACAAAAATAAACTCGAATCAAAGGTAATTGTTAATGTTAGTTGTTAAACAAATAATAAGCATGAAAATCTAAATTCATACGATAAAACAAATGCGGAAGCGAATATCTTTTATATACCTTCTGCCATTGATCCTACTAAAGATTTTGCAAATATAACAAAATGATTTAAAGGATTCTTCTGAACCCTAGCAAACCCAGAATGATGGTGTCTGACTTAATATCTTTGCTAGGTTCAGGGACCCTTTATATAACAATGGCTCACATACATTTTTTCATCAAAAACATCAACTGCCAATTCAATTGAGCACTTTAAGTGAAATTGGATTTATGATCATTTGTGAGAAGTAACAACATTTCATATTAACCCATAACTAATGGTCACTTATTTATGACATTTAATTATGGTTCAATTTATAAAGTATAATTTTATCCCAATAGAGGGATCATAACTTGTGAAATACAACATTCTCCCACTTGATCCCAATAAATCACAATGTGGGTTATCATATTATATCCACATTTATACTCAATGGACCAAAAATGCATGAATCATGGCGATAAGTCCTCTTAGCATGAGTATTATCTTCCATGTATTACAATGCATTTTCCTTCCAATCTGCTCATATTACTTAATGAATAAACCCTATGTTTATTCAAGGTCCAACAATATATGTTTACTTTCAAATAATGAATGTGTACACCGAAACTGAGAATAACAACATAATGAATAAGAGCTTCATCAAAGACCATTCATACAATGAAATCACATAATGGAACCAAGTCCCATTTTGACTACATGATCCTTAAAATTCTTTGGTGGCATGCCTTTAGTTAATGGATCAGATATCATCAATTCAGTGCTGATGTGTTCAATGACCACTTTGTTTTCCTTAACACGTTCCCTAACGGCTAAATACTTAATGTCGATGTGCTTGCTTCGACTACTACTCTTACTATTCTTAGCCAAGAAAACAGCAGCTGAATTGTCACAAAATATGTTTAGTGGCCTAGAGATAGAATCTACAATGCTAAGCCCATAAATGAAACTCTTCAACCATACACCATGTGAGGTAGCCTCAAAACAAGAAATGAACTCGGCCTCCATAGTGGAAGTAGCTGTCAAAGTCTGCTTGGCACTCCTCCATGATACGGCTCCACCAACGAGCATAAAAATATATCCTGATGTCGATTTACGAGAATCAATACAACCGGCGAAATCTAAATCACAGTAACCGACTACCTCTAGACTGTCAGTCCGTCTATACATAAGCATGTAATTCTTAGTACCTTGAAGGTACCTCATCACCTTCTTTGCAGCTTTCCAGTGGTCTATACCAGGGTTACTCTGATATCTTCCCAACATTCCCACAACGAAAGCAATGTCAAGTCTAGTGCAAACCTGAGCATACATCAAGCTTCCAATTGCAGAGGCATATGGAATGTTGTTCATTTGTTCCCTTTCTAGATTATTCTTCCGGCATTGGTTCAAAGTGAACTTGTCACCCTTTACAATGGGTGCTACACTTGGTGAACAATTCCTCATCCGAAATCTTTCTAAGATTTTATTGATATAGGTTTCTTGAGATAGACCTAAAATCCCTTGAGGTCTATCTCTATGGATTTTAATGCCAATGACATAAGAAGCCTCACCCATAGCCTTCATTTCAAAACTCTTAGAGAGGAATTGTTTCACCTCATGTAGAAACCCCTTATCATTGGTTGCAAGTAAAATATCATCAACATATTGTACAAGGAAACAAATTTTACTCCCACTAACCTTCTGGTATATACATTGATCAATGATGTTCTCTATAAAACCAAATGAAGAGATAACATCATGAAATTTTAAATACCATTGTCTAGAGGCTTGTTTCAATCCGTTTATGGATTTCTTAAGCTTGCAGACCAAATGCTCACCATTATTAGAAGTGAATCCTTCAGGTTGTTTCATGTAAACTCCTCCTTTAGATCTCCATTGAGGAACGCAGTTTTCACATCCATTTGGTGCAACTCCATATCAAAGTCGGTAACCAATGCCAAAATTATACGAAGAGAATCTTTCTTAGATACAGGGGAAAATGTGTCTGTATAATCAATTCCCTCCTTTTGAGTAAATCCTTTGGCTACGAGTCTGGCTTTATATCTCTCAATGTTGCCCAATGAGTTGTTTTTAGTCTTGAAGACCCATTTACAACTAATAGCCTTCATCCCGTTGGGCAACTCTACCAAATCCCAGACTCCATTAGATGCCATAGAATTCATCTCTTCCTTCATGGCATTGTACCATAGATTAGATTCATTGCAATTCATGGCTTGTAAAAACATTTCAGGATCATTCTCAGCTCCAATATTATAGTCAGATTCTTGTAAATACACTACGTAATCACTAGGAATTGCTAATTTCTTTATTCTCGTAGATCTTCTTAATGCTGCATTAATACCCTCCTGAGGAGGATGTTGTTCAACTGGTTGTTCAACAAGTTCTGGTAATTGTTGAACAATTGGATCTACTAGATCAACATCAGCAAGTTGCGGATCTTCAATGACCCGTTGCTCAACATTCGATTGTTCCAAAGGGGTGTTGTGAACAACAACCAATCTTAAACTTGAGGCTAAAGGGTGAATATCTGAATGATCTTTCTCAGAAACTAAGTCTTTGGATTGATCGCTCCCACTAACCAAGTCATTCTCAAGAAATTTTGCATTTCTTGATTCCACAATCCTAGTTGTATGAGATGGACAATAAATTCTATATCCCTTAGACCTTTCTGCATATCCAACAAAATACCCACTAATGATCCTTCGGTCCAGCTTCTTCTCATGTGGGTTGTAGATTCTTACCTCAGACGGGCATCCCAAACACGTATATGTCGCAAACTCGGTTTCCAACCCTTGAACAACTCAAATGGTGTCTGCGGGATAGCCTTAGTTGGAACTCGGTTCAATATATACACTGTCGTCTTAAGTGCCTAAATCCACAAAGACTTAGGAAGCTTGGAGCTATTAAGCATACTTCGCACCATGTCCATTAATGTTTGGTTTCTTCTCTTTGCTACACCATTCTGGTCTGAAGAACCAGGCATGGTATGTTGGGCAACTATGCCATGCTCTTCAAGAAACTTTGCGAATGGACCAGGTGCTTGTCCATTTTTAGTGTATCTACCATAATATTCTCCACCTCTATCTGATCTCATGATTTTGATGTGCTTTTCACATGGTTTCTCTACTTCAGATTTAAAAACTTTAAAGGCATCTAACGCCTCATACTTATTATGAAGCATGTAGAGATACATGTGTTGGGAAATGCCATGTCAACATTTGCCACATCAGCCTCTATTGGTTTTGATGATAATAAGCATGAATTACTAATGGCTATATTGAGTTATGATGTTTTAGTTCAAGATGAGAACAAGTGGACCAACTCCAAGTCAAAGCCATATGCAAGTCAAAGCCAAGATCATGCCAAGACAGACATAAAGATGGACATGAAGTCTAAGTCAAGATGACCATGCCAAGATGGACATGAAGACCGTTGCACAAAATCAAGTCGAAGACCAAGTCAAAGATCAAGACTTAGGCTAAATCAGGGCTTAGGACACCTTTGCATACACACACATGTAAATGCATCCATAATATGTAATCTATGTTACTAGAGTGACCTAGGACATGTTAGTAAGGTGTACAACGCTTAGGATTGTCAAAACGATCCAAAAATCCAAGCCATATCCCAGCCCAAAGTTGTTTAGAAAAACAGAGCCCAGACGGATGTTCGTCTGAGCAAACGGACGTCCGTCTGTTTTGATAACTCTGTTTCTCAAAAAACAACAGAAGGCCAGACGGAATTTCCGTCTGGCAGATGGATGTCCGTCTGAGCCAGTCCAGGTCAGACGGATGACCGTCTGGGCAGACGGATGACCGTCTGGGCAGACGGATGTCCGTCTGAGCCAGTCCAGGCCAAACGGATGTCCGTCTGGGCAGACAGACGTCCGTCTGACCCAGATTTGACTATAACGGCTAGTTTAAAGAGAATATCCTCTACAGCTGTTTGCAACGGATACTTTTGAGACGGATGACCGTCTGACCAGACGGACGTCCGTCTGGGCTGAAAAACAGGACAAAAAATATGTCCGTTTTCTATCCGTTGGGGATTGGGTTTTGGCACTCAAAGGTGCTCTATATAAACCCAATTCACCTCATTTGAGAGGAACAACACTCACACTTGATCACCCACTCCCCAAGTGATCCTAAAGCTCTCAAATTGCAAGAAAGCCTTGTGCTTTACCTTTACCTTCTCCCCAACCTTGAAGAACATACCAAGGTGTTAAAGTAAGCTTGTGGAAGTCAAGCTTGAGGTGATTGAAGGCTTTGGTGGTGCATGCATTTCATATCTTGAGCATACAACTCTTATTGCATCACACACACACAAGAGGTAAAGTGTCACACCTCTTGTTAAGGTAACATCCTTCTCTTGTAACTGTTTTCAATTCTAGTCTAGGTAGATTAGAATTGGTTTTGGGTACTCTTGCCCGTGAACAAAGATTGGTTGGGTGCTCTTGCCCGTGAACAAAGATTGAAGAGGGTGCTCTTGCCCTAAGATAAACAAAGATTGTAAAGGGTGCTCTTGCCCCGTAACAAAGATTGTAAAGGGTTTGATCTCTACCCATTGTATTGAAAGAGAATCACTAGTGGAATACTCTCTTGAGTCCAAGAGAGGAGTGGACGTAGACTTGCAAAGTCGAACCACTATAAAATACTTTTCTTGTGGTTGCTTGTATTGTTTAGATTCATTTGAATTCTCAATTTATCTTGTATTTCCGCACAAACCGAAAAATTGGGACAATCCACTAGTTGCAACCTAATCACCCCCCTCTAGGTTGCACCAACAATTGGTATCAGAGCGGGAGCTCAAATTAAGATTGAAATCAATCTTTAAAAGAGTCAAAGATCATGGCCTTTCCTTTTTATGAAGTTCCTTCAAGAACCGAAGGTCTTAATACCTCTAGACCTCCATACTTTGATGGAGAAGACTTTGCCTATTGGAAAAATAGGTTTGAAGACTTTGTGTGTGCACATGATATCGATGTGTGGAACGTCATAACATGTGGACCAAATGAAGTTCTCAAAACAGATGAACATGGCCATAAGGTACCCAAACTTAGAGCCGAGTGGACTTCAACCGACAAGGTCAAAATTCAACTAAACCACAAAGCAAAAATGTTTTTGCAATGTGCGTTAAGTGAAAAAGTCTACAATAGATGTGGCATTTGCAAAAGTGCCAAAGAAATTTTTGATAAGTTGGTAGTCACATATGAAGGGACTGATCATATCAAAAGGATGAACCTAGACATCTACATGCTTCAATATGAAGAGTTTAAAATGTTAGATTATGAGGATATTACTTCTTTATTTAGTAGATTTACTAACATTGTGAACAAGTTGTATAGCCTTGGAAAAGAATTGGCAAATGAAGACGTAACTAGAAGAATTCTGAGAGCTCTTCCACCCTCATGGAGACCCAAAAGGACAGCAATTCAAGAAGCGAGGAATCTGTCTAAAATTACCATTGATGAGCTAATGGGATCTTTGCTAGCTCATGAAGCGGAGCTTGAAGAAGACAAGCAAGAAAGCGTGCAGCAGGATCGAAGGAAGAGGTCCATAGCTCTAAAGAGTGCCACCAAGGAAGAAGAAGAAAGTGAGAGTGAAGAAGAAGACTTGGACAGTGAGCTCTACCAAATCGCCAAAGAGTTCAAGAGACTTCTCAAAAAGAAAAGAGGGAAGCATCTTCACAAAGGAGAATCCTCTAAGGAGCACAAAGGTAAAGATCCTTCTAAGAAAAAAGGTTATGTTTCTAATGTCACTTGTAATAAGTGTAGGAAACCGGGCCACATCAAGTCCGAGTGCCCGAATATGGCTAACATATCCTACAACACAAGTGAGGAGGAAGAAGAGGAGGAGTCCAAGGAAGAAAGAATCAACTTGGCTCTAATGGCAAAGTCCATGGAAGAACAAGAAGACCTTGAGGTAAATTCTTCCCATAATCCTAATTCCATTAGCAATAATGATAAAGGATTAATAGATGACATTGATAGGGACAACTCATTTGGAGTATTGTTCAAAGTTATTAAGGACCCTGAAAAAGGGTATTAAGAAAGAGAATGTCATTCTCTTTCCTTTTATGCATTCATGTAGGGGGAGAGTGCATATGTGAGGGAGAGAAGTTGTTAGCTTATGCATTAATTCAGGGGGAGCATAAGTTAAGAAGGGAGAATTATTTGAGGGGGAGCACTTCATGCTTTTCCCGCTTTTGTCAATGACCAAGGGAGAGTTATTTGCGAAGAAGCATCTCCTATATTTTGTTGATAACAAAAGGGGGAGAAATTCTATAAATTATATAATTTTGAATTGGATAATTCATTAGCCCCTATATTGTTTGTTGATGACAAAAGGGGGAGAAAACCGCATGAATGAATTAGATAATAATTCATAGGGAAAACATGTCATAACATGCATATGAATGAGCATCGACTGCTATTAATGATCATTCATATTTTCCCTTATTCATGTGTTTGTCATCATCAAAAAGGGGGAGACTGTTGGAAAATGCCATGTCAGCATTTTGCCACATCGGCTTCCATTGATTTTGATGATAACAAACATGAAACTTGAATTCACCATGTTTTGATGATAACAAACATGAATTTGAATTCACTATGAAAAACATGTAAATAACATGTATATGAATGAGTGTTTATTTTCTATTAATTATCATTCTTATCTTCCAATCATTCATGTGTTTATCATCATCAAAAAGGGGGAGATTGTTGGGAAATGCCATGTCAGCATTTGCCACATCAGCCTCTATTGGTTTTGATGATAATAAGCATGAATTACTAATGGCTATATTGAGTTATGATGTTTTAGTTCAAGATGAGAACAAGTGGACCAACTCCAAGTCAAAGCCAAGATCATGCCAAGACAGACATGAAGATGGACATGAAGTCTAAGTCAAGATGACCATGCTAAGATGGACATGAAGACCGTTGCACAAAATCAAGTCGAAGACCAAGTCAAAGATCAAGACTTAGGCTAAATCAGGGCTTAGGACACCTTTGCATACACACACATGTAAATGCATCCATAATATGTAATCCATGTTACTAGAGTGACCTAGGACATGTTAGTAAGGTGTACAATGCTTAGGATTGTCAAAACGATCCAAAAATCCAAGCCATATCCCAGCCCAAAGTTGTTTAGAAAAACAGAGCCCAGACGGATGTTCGTCTGAGCATACGGACGTCCGTCTGTTTTGATAACTCTGTTTCTCAAAAAACAACAGAATTCCGTCTGGCAGACGGATGTCCGTCTGAGCCAGTCCAGGCCAGACGAATGTCCGTCTGACTCAGATTTGACTATAACGGCTAGTTTAAAGAGAATATCATCTACAGCTGTTTGCAACGGATACTTTTGAGACGGATGACCGTCTGACTAGACGGACGTCCGTCTGGGCTGAAAAACAGGACAAAAAGTGTGTCCGTTTTCTATCCGTTGGGGATTGGATTTTGGCACTCAAAGGTGCTCTATATAAACCCAATTCACCTCATTTGAGAGGAACAACACTCACACTTGATCACCCACTCCCCAAGTGATCCTAAAGCTCTCAAATTGCAAGAAAGCCTTGTGCTTTACCTTTCACCTTCTCCCCAACCTTGAAGAACATACCAAGGTGTTAAAGTAAGCTTGTGGAAGTCAAGCTTGAGGTGATTGAAGGCTTTGGTGGTGCATGCATTTCATATCTTGAGCATACAACTCTTATTGCATCACACACACACAAGAGGTAAAGTGTCACACCTCTTGTTAAGGTAACATCCTTCTCTTGTAACTGTTTTCAATTCTAGTCTAGGTAGATTAGAATTGGTTTTGGGTACTCTTGCCCGTGAACAAAGATTGGTTGGGTGCTCTTGCCCGTGAACAAAGATTGAAGAGGGTGCTCTTGCCCTAAGATAAACAAAGATTGTAAAGGGTGCTCTTGCCCTGTAACAAAGATTGTAAAGGGTTTGATCTCTACCCATTGTATTGAAAGAGAATCACTAGTGGAATACTCTCTTGAGTCCAAGAGAGGAGTGGACGTAGACTTGCAAAGTCGAACCACTATAAAATACTTTTCTTGTGGTTGCTTGTATTGTTTAGATTCATTTGAATTCTCAATTTATCTTGTATTTCCGCACAAACCGAAAAATTGGGGCAATCCACTAGTTGCAACCTAATCACCCCCCCTCTAGGTTGCACCAACAACATGTATCGTGAGTAATCATCTATAAAGGAGATGAAGTAATTCTGACTGTCCATATCTAGACAGCAAATGTCTGTATGTATGATTTCTAATAGTTTTGTACTCCTCTTGGCACCCTTCTTTGACTTGTTGGTTTGCTTTCCCTTTATGCAATCCACACAAGTATCATAATCAGTAAAATCTAAAGTACTTAATACTCCATATTTTACTAACCTTTTAATTCTCTCTAGGGAAATATGTCCTAATCTACGGTGCCACAACATAGAAGATTCCTTGTTTATAACACATCGCTTTATACTAGCATTATCATGAACATGCATCGCATCGCATTTGGTATTATCTTGCAAATTAATGCAAAAAAGACCATCAGACAAGGTACCATTCCCAATAATTTCAGATTTATATGATAAACTGAAAAATGAATCTGAAAAGTTATAGGAATATTCCAAAGGTAAAAGTGCTGAAATAGAAATCAAGTTTCTCGAAAAACTTGAAACATAAAAGGTCTTTTCTAAAACTAAGACAAAACCACTACTAAGAACTAATCTGCAAGTTCCAATAGCTTCCACATGCGATTGCAGCTTATTTCCTGAATAGATGCATCATTCACTTCCTACTAGCTTCCTGTGGTTGAGAAAATGCTGCAAGGAATTCGAAATATGGATTGTAGACCCAGAGTCAATCCACCATGTGTAATGACTTACATCTATCATATTAGATTCATAACAAACACAAGAGATATAAATACCTTTCTTTTCAAGCCAAGCCTTAAACTTAGCACAATCCTTCTTCATATGTCCCTTCTTTTTACAGAAGAAGCATTTGGATTCATTCTTAATGTCAGATTGGGGTGACATTTACCCTTTCCCTTCTACTTGCCTTGCCCTTTGAACTTTCCTTGTATGGCCAAATGAACACTTTCCCCTAATTCCATAGTCAATCGGCCTTCCTCTTGAACACACATGATCATGAGTTCATTAATTGACCATTTCTCCTTATGTGTGTTATAAGAGATTTTAGAAGGTCCATACTGCGGTGGAAGAGTGTTTAGAATAAAGTATACAAGGAAGGACTCAGATATATCAACTTCTAAATTTTTGAGCTGAGCGACAATGTCCCTCATCCTCATGATGTGTTCACGCACACCTCTTACACTAGTGAGCCGTAGGGATGTCAACTACATAATTAGGGTCATGGCATGTGCTTTTTCAAAAGACTCAAATTGTTCATCAATAGCCTTCAACAATTCTTTAGCCTTAGTATGCCTCTCGACAGAACCACGAATACTAGGAGAAAGTTTGGTTTTTATGTACATAACGCTAAGGCGGTTGGACTGCTCCCATCGATCATAAAGATCATTTTTTTCCTTAGTGTTAGTATTAGTAACTGTAGGTGGTTCTTCTTTCCAAGTGGGATAGTCAATGTTCATCCACCCCAATTGAAGGAGAATCAACTCCTTCCAAACCTTATAGTTGTCACCCTTTAGTTTAGGAACATCACACTTAATATCAGACATATTCATAGGTAATGGAACTGCATAAATAAAATATACACACTTACGTCAATAACTCGAGGCAAATAAATATTAAACATAATTTACCAATGTAAATTAAGGAAGAATATGAATCAAACAATATACAAAAACCGCCTATGGGCCAAGTTTTATAAAATAGATTCATATTAATTTAATGATGAAACCAATAAATCATGTTCATTTTTTCAATTCCTGTGGGTAGATTAAGAAATATAATTTGTTGTATCATCCTAATTAATCAAATTAATATAATAGAACTTCCTGTGGGATAAATTTCATTATATTAATATATTAATTACAATGAATGTCATATACCTTATGCGATTTAGAAACTCTTAATATATAATTTAAATAATTAAAGATGCTGTGGCTAATATTTAATTAGTCAAATTATATTGATCACATGACATTTGATTTTATGCATGCATACATATATAAAAATTGCATGCATCAATAGAATCATATACTGAAATTTCATACAGTTAGATAATTACGCATAAATAATAAATGTCATAATTCTATCATATATAAACTAATAAATATTGCTTCCAATATGCAAATATTAGAAATATTAGAGTCAAATTAAAAATAAATTAAATTAAGTATTACTGCAATGATAACAATATTTTCATTATTTCCCTCAAAAAATTATTATCACAGTATGTGATAATACTCTGTATTTGTTTTTACTCATTATTGGTCCTAAAACAAGTGACAACAAATAAATCATATCAAGTATCGAGGAAATCATCCTCCCACATATACAATAACATAATCATAAACAGAAAATAATCAAGGTTTTAATATTATAACTGGCATACCCGAGAGTGTGGTCCAGATTCTGATGATCAGGCAGCGAAGGATACAGAGATGCATGAGGCTGATCCTGAGCTTCATGAGACTCCCAGATCACCACACTTTGAGACAGGAGGCCCTTCACATTCAGTCCCAGAGACTTCTGATTTAGGTGCTCAGATTAGATCGATGACTTCCATGCTAGAGAGGATGGAGGTCAGACAGGAGAAGATGTACAGTGCTATGGAGTCACAGCAGGATCGAATAGAGTCACAGATTGCACAGATGGCCGAGGACTTCAGAGCATTCAGAGATCAGAGGAGATCACCTAGATAGATTGTACTTAGGATTTCCCTTTATGCTTTTCAGATGTAAACTTTTCTTAAAGTTAATGAAGTTCTTTTTGTTTCTCTTTATTATTGTGTATTATGCACTTTTCTTTTATTACATTATATGACAATTGTTAAAATATAATTATTGTGCATTATTCAGATAACCAATTATGCTTCATTAAACAAGTTTCTAATCCAAGTGTTCTATTATTCACTTCTAAGAGTAGATGAGTCACTTTTGGATCTATGACTCAAGAATGTTCTGTTACTGTTTTCTGTGGTTAGGATTTCCTTGAGCTTTGGGCTCTGATACCACTCTGTCACATCCCCCCAGCCGGTACCCTAACTGGCATACCCGGGAGTGTGATCCAAAGCCCTGAAGATCAAGTATCGAGAAAATCATCCTCCCACATATACAATAACATAATCATAAACAGGAATTGATCAAGGTTTTAATATTATAAACAAAGATTCAAATCAAGAAATAAATAAACAATATAATCAGAGTGCGGAAATGATAGCAGATGTAATCACATCAAAAGAAGTAGAGTGAGGCGGAAACTCACTCCACAGATACAGCGGAAATGTAGTGCGTAAGTCTAAAAAGAATTACAACTGAGTCCAAAAGAAAACGAAGAAAGAAAGTCAAACTGAACTACGAGTTTTCTATCCTATAGATAACATCTTCAAAATAGTTGACTTCATCAATCCAACATAGATGTTCAAGCTCTACATTACGTCTAATCGTAGTACGCAATGTGATCGCTTGTGGGATCATTAGGGTTATCTTCATAGTTGCCAACACCTTGCGTGTAGTATGCTTCTTCGGCTTGCGCTTCATCGTACTGTCCTTCATAGTAGTCAGTACATGTAGAATAATCTAACAAAAGATTGTACAAAAAGGAGTGAGTTCGAATGAACTCAGCAAGGCAAGTTAACTCATAACAACATAAATAACATGCGGCAGAACATAACAAGATGCGATGCAGTATGAAACAGATAATGTATGTATGCATCTAAACTCTATGTATGCTGGTCTCTATTGGTAGACATACTTTAAGTCATAGCACCATACTTCTTTGGGAAGGTCTCAGTCACTCGGCTCCGGTTGGTAGTGGGTCCTTCATCCCCCGGGACATTCCATGGCTGGGGGTTAAGTCACCGCTCTCTCACATCACCATTGGTCTAAGTACTGGTGCATGTCAAGGTTAAGCCTAGCCCAATGCAAGTCATCTACTCAGTCACATCAACTCAGTTCCAGATACGTCCATTCCTCGTCCCTGACGATCCTTTCCTGTATCCTTCACACTAGAGTCCTAATAGCCCCTGACTACGGACTCATCAACCCTATTGGTTATCCACATATGGTAAA
This sequence comes from Hakea prostrata, assembly GCF_041222555.1. Classification (NCBI taxonomy): domain Eukaryota; kingdom Viridiplantae; phylum Streptophyta; class Magnoliopsida; order Proteales; family Proteaceae; genus Hakea; species Hakea prostrata. The sequence goes on from NC_142606.1 coordinate 16,945,956, forward strand.
CGGGAAGCTCTCATGTCCTCTCACGGGTTGGTTACCGGTCTTGAGCGCCCATAACCCCAATTCTATCCATATGCAACCCTCCAATAAATGGCCCCCACAATGTGATTCCTGTCCTCTCACAGGTTGGTTACCGGTCTTGAGCGCCCATGAATCGCATTCCAACCACGGGTCTTTCGGTCTCAATTCCCTTCCGAATCGGGTCTGATATGATGGGGACATCCTAGCCAAACACTACTAGACAGTCCTAGGTATGACACCCAATGATTCGGGAAAGCGTCAATGGGCAACCCCGGAAACATCCCATACTATTTCCGGTATTGTCCAAGGACAAAAGTGTCAACAGGACACCCCTCAATCCCAAACCATACCTAATCAAACACATTCTCAGATCAGTCATGTCATATACAATCAACACTTCATCATATAAAAGAGAATATAAAAGCATGATCTAATCATTAAACAATATAGTAATAAGCAATTCATATAAGCTTGAATAATGAAAAAGAAAACATGAATGAAGTGCTACTATACTTACAGTAGTACATCAGAAGTATAAATACATGAACAGTAATTAAACTCAGAGTTTCTTAAAGTAGAAACCAGACAGTATACGATCTATGTTATTATGAAATAATTGTCCTTACCTTGATTATCGCCGAAGATAATCCAAAGATCAAAGAGAGCAACTCCAAACTTAGCAAATAAACCCCTAACAATCATAGATATAACATTAGGAAAGATGCCTAAAAGATCAAAGAGAAAACGAATCAAACAGAGCGAAAATGAAGCTACTGCCTTCACTGGTCGATTGATTGGTCTACTGACCCAGTCAACCAACCGAGTCAGTACGGAAATGCAAAAACTAGATTGGTCATAACTTCTTCGTTTGAAGTCGGATTGATCCGAAATTCGAAGGGGAACTTCCTAGAACATATTAGAACTATATAGGAAGGTAAAATCATCAAGTCAAGGTCAAGAGATGGGTTCTTGATTTGAACCAAGAAGTTAGGTTTTCAATCTTATGGCTCTCATGAAAAGGCTAGGGTTACAAGATGAAAGGGAATAATTGCTTAGCAATTAGATAACAAGAAAATCATCGGAAAAAGTTTAGATTAACATAAATATAACTCATGTGGTTACCCTCACATGGGAGGTTACCAAAGGTTTCCAAAAAGATCATACAAGGGTCAGGGTTTCAAGAAAATATTCAAGGTTAGGGTTAAGATCATGACAATGATCATGGATCTCAAAGAATAGAATGAGATCATGGAATAGATGGTTGCAAGAATGCAACATCTTCTTCCTGATCTCAATCAAGAATAAGATCGAAGAAAGAATAAATTAAAATATAGAAGAGATACTAACCTTAGAACGATAGATCGGAGATGAGAGACTTCAAATATGTAGAGGAATCTTCGAAATCACCTAAAAGAGTTTTGGAAAGGTCTTCCCACGTTCACAAAGTGTTTAGGAGGTAGCCGTAACTAAGAAACACGAAGTAGGGTTTAAATAGAAGTGAAAAACCCTAAAATTGGATTTTCTCGGATTTAACACACAGTTGGTCGACTGCTTGGTCGACTGGCTCAATCGACCAATCAGGTCAGCAAGGCCAAAATAGGGAAATGGAGGCCCAACTCAAGTCCAAACCTCATGGGCTTTTGCGCACACAACAAGTGACATACCTAGTGTGTAGAAATGCCTTCAAACCAAGTCAGATAATACTCCAAGTCCTTCAACTAATCTCATCTTCTTCAAGCTGCAGCTTTCCTTCCAGATCTGCACAGACTTCCAAGTATGGAACTCCATCATCAACATCCATGGGTTCAGAGTCAAACACCATGTCTTCTACTGAGATGGCCCATAGTTGGCTTCTTCCTTTACTCCGGGTCTTCGGACCTAAAAACAACAGGGTTTCCGGGTCAAAGTTAGGGTTAGGTTAGGGCTGGGTTTCACAGTCACAACACAAGCCCCCAAGCCTGCTGATCAGGTCGAACTCATACAAGACTCTGGTCAGGAGGTTTGAATCTTTCTTCCAAGCAACTCCAAAATATTATATTTGACTTTGATCAGAAGATATATATGTTGAATCTGAATCGTTCAATCAGAATAACGATTTTCTTCATATTTTTCCTTCGTGATAGTCGACTCTTGATGTTCCTCGTTAAACTTTGCATCACCTTTTCCACGCAGCTAATCTTCACTGGATCAATACTTTATAACTTTTCCTAAGAGATTTATGATTTTTAAAATCATTAACTCGAACGTTGATCTGTGATTCATCTATTATGTAAAATCGCAATTTTCTCAATAACTAAACCATCCTCCATAATCATGACGTTTCTGTGCTCAGCCCCCAAATCATCCTCTAGACCAGCCGAAATCTTTATCTTGTCAGACTTTTTATACATTCTTAAATATAACTTTTCATCTTCCTTGACGTTATCCCCTCTTGTGCTGTTTGATTATAAATTCTATCTCTTCCCAATGTACGGTTACTGTTTGTGAAATTTAAAAGTAACCGCAAGTGCACGGTATCATGTAGCTAACGGGTCGATCTCAGGGAGATATGCCACTTAGAATTGAACTTCTTAATAATAATGCGAGAGTGGAATGATTCAATTTTTGTTAACTAATTAACTAAACTAAACGATCCTAATCTATACGTCTAATACAATCGAATTGAAACGAAGAATAAATTAAACACAATCAATGCATAAATAAAAGACAGGAAAAAAATGCAAACAATAAAAATAAAAAAGGAAAAAAAATAAAACCAGTTAGTATGTTAAAGTAGTCAGTAAAATTTAGTTCATAGCTAAAATGCAGATGCAACACCACCCGTCACCAGAAGCAGAGGCACGACTGTAGGGTTGCTCCGGTTATGTGGTCCGAGATGATGAATGAATAGGCAGAAAGTAAATAACAGAAAGTAACTAACAAAGCAATAAACAAAGCAATAAAAGGAAAATGAAATAGCTAAAATGCAGATGCAACACCACCCATCACCAGAAGCAAAGGCATGACTGTAGGCTTGCTCCGGTTGTGTGGTCCGAGATAATGAATGAATAGGCAAAAAGTAAATAACAGAAAGTAAATAACAAAGCAATAAAAGGAAAATGAAATAGCTAAAATGCAGATGCAACACCACCCGTCACCAGAAGCAGAGGCATGACTGTAGGCTTGCTCCGGTTATGTGGTCCGAGATGATGAATGAATAGGCAGAAAGTAAATAATAGAAAGTAAATAACAAAGCAATAAACAAAGCAATAAAAGGAAAAAGAAGCCTTAACCAAAGAGAGGCACGACTGTAGGCATCTCTGATCAAGGATCCAGGGGGAAGGGAGAACAATAAATAATGCTGAAAGTAAATCCTAAATTAAGAATATGGAGGGGTAGATAGAAGCGGGAATGGAGGGAGGAGAGAAGATTAAAAAAAAAAATTACTTACTTGCGAATTGAACAAATGATTCGAATCTCAACCAACCCTAACAACCGGATCTAGATCTAGAATGATCTAAATCTGCAATTGCTAGACCCAGAGAAAAACGAATCTAAAAACTTGAAACTTGAACTTGAATTGCATTACATAAAAATTAAATCTAAACATTGAATCTAGAAATTTAAAATCTCACAACTGCAAGCAAAGAAAACTAGAGAAAGCCTAAATACACTGAAGAGATAAGAAATAATGCTTGTACTAAGCTCTAAGACACGTTCCCTTTTGATGGAGTATGCTCTCCTTTTATAGAGTTTACATGAGATATGAAGCACGGCTGAATTTGAATAAAACTCAGGGTTTCTATCTGACTCAGCCAATTAGGGTTTTGACTTACTAATCGCGCCGACTTAAAGAGATCAGATGCATAATTCCACCGTTGGATTTGAGGTTTAAGTAGTTGTGAAGCTCTCCTCCAAACATCAGCACGATCGCACATTGGATGACCATTCGATGAAGGGTTTGATCGAAACTGGACAGAGGCATTTAAAAACGGGATTTTTCCTCTTTTTCTTTCTAAATATAATTCTTTTTCCTCTTTTTCTTTCTTTAATTAAATCCAAGATAGGAAATAAGATATTGAGGTATGCAAGAACTCTTTTCCATTTGGACTCTCTCAATAATATCTCTGTAGATTTGATTTAAAATCTCAGCCGTAGATCAAATTTGCCTTCTTTATCTCTTCAATATTTCGGAGTTGGCCCATAATCACACATCTCTAGCCCATCATGCTCCAGATCAGGCCCATTTTCGCATTTGAGAATTTGAATGGACTTCTTGACGTGTAAAATAGCATGATTCAAGCCCAAAACTCCAAATATTTGCTTAAATCTTGAAAAGTCCTAAAATCTGCAAAAACAACATAAAACCCAAGGTAACTCCACTCTAAGTGTATAAAATGCATGCTTTATGCCTTAAGATTTCACACATAAATGTGCTCATCAGATTCCCCCACACTTAGACTAAGCTTGTCCTCAAGCAAAAATTAAAGAAAAATAGAAATGCTGGTAAGAAACTAGTGCAACAAAATAAATCCTAACTCACTTTCGTAGGAATCACGGTTACACTTAGCATTTGCAACAAGCCTTTAAACCACTAGGTTACCCCTAGAGGACGAGTTTTGTCTCGTGGACGTTTGCAGTGAATGTACATCCAAAATTCCAATTTTAGCTCAAAATATTGCAAATTCCAACTCTAACAATTGGTAAGTACTTATACAGGATCAATAGCTATAACAATTTTTCTCACCATTGATTTAAGATCCCCCACACTTGAACTTTATTACCCCATATTGATTCTTGAGACAAAGCATATATCTCAATCAAAGACTCACCTTATATCTTTCAAGTACACCTCTCCTTTAAACAAAACCACTCATAAAGTAAGGGGACCAAGGACTAAGGCTTTGAACTATTTTTGACCAAACAATTTTACCAAGGCATTGATGACACTTGTATTTATTTTTCTCTTTTCTTTTGAGTAGTGAACTCTACTTTACTCAACTACGGTTGGCTTGAATAACATGGTGGAGCAAACACCAGAAACCCAAGTTACTTTGTAGCTTTGCTTTGCATATGCCCACATAGACAATGATGCGAGAGTTCTTTTCAATAATCTCATTCCTAAGAGTTTCGATCAAGTCACCTCGATTCCTGAGTCAGAGTGCCCTGTCTAGTTCCAAGGAATTCAACTTTTACTTTCTACTTTTTTTTCATTTTTTTTCTTTTGTCATATGCCATACACAAAATTGATCTCAACTTCTAGCCAAAGAAACAAGGACCCACAAAACTCATAGATGGTCCAACGCCTTAAGTTAAGGGCCTTTTATTTTCTAAGGAAAGTCTCATCTCAACATATATACAAGTTACCTTCCTCTCAACAGGGTTTTTATGTGTTCATGATGGGTACCAAAATCACTCTCATTTCACACATCATTGCAATTGAAAGAATATGTATACTAACCAAAAGTCAAAGTTAAAATCTACAACGAAGCTATACCCCCCCCCCCCACACTTAAGTAATGCAATGTCCTCAATGCATGCATGAAAAGAAGAATAAGGGCAAGGCAAAAGAGGGGTATACCTTTCAGTCAAGATGTGTTTATAATGGGAAGCTTTTGTCTTATCTTCAATAGCAATGTATGATGGGGAAGGCACTCCAAATAAGAAAAACCATGAATAGAAAAGTCATCCCTAAAGACTTCAAGAAAAACATTCACCATGTAAAAGAAAATTCTCATCATACGTTGAGGTTTTCTAGAAGGTTTTGCATCTTTCATAAGATGAATATGATGTTGTAAAATGGAAGAGCTTAGACCTTTGATATTTGTGATAGACCAACCCAATAGTTCTCTATTATTATTCAACAGCGTGATCAACTCTTCTGCTTTGTCAGAAGTTAAATCAGAGACAACAATGACAGGAAGAGTATTATCTTGTTCCAATAAAGCATACTTCAAATTAGAAAGCAACTCTTTCGTAGTTGGGGGGGGGGGGGTTCAATTATTGAGGGCTTGGGGATAGAGATGGAGATGGATAGAGGTTCAATAGGCTCTAAAGGTGTGTGAAAATTTGAGACTTCAGAAAAGAAAGTTTCACTATCATCATCCAACATATCCATACATTCTTGAAATTCAGAATCAAAATCAATCTCAAAGTTGGTAATCACATCATTAGGAAAATCAAAAGATTCCTCAAGCATATTGATCTCTTCTTCTATTTTTGGTTGTTTCCCTATCCTACACATATTAAACTCCACAGTTCGATTTCCAAAAGACAATCGTAAAAGACCATTTCGACAATTGATTAATGCATTACTAGTAGCCAAAAATGGTCTTCCTAGAATTATTGGGATTTCATCTTTGATTGAAAATGGTTAAGTATCTAGCACAATGAGATCAACTGGAAAAATAAATTCTCCCACTTTCAGTAAAACATCTTCAACCATCCCTTTGGGAATCTTAATTGACTTATCTGCCAACTGAAGAGTAGTTCTAGTTGCTTTTAATTCTCCCAACCCTAATTGCTTATAAACATGGTAAGGAAAAAGATTCACACTTGCACCAAGATCAAGTAAAGCATGTTCAATGTGTGTATTGCCTATGACACAAGCTATGGTGGGGCTCCCTGGATCCTTATACTTGGTTGCTACAGGTTGAGTAATTATGAAACTAATGTTACCTGCAAAGAACGCCTTTTTGGGAATGCTAGTGATTCTTTTATGAGTCCATAAATCTTTCAACACTTTTGTATAGGCGGGGATTTGAGATATGGTATCCAAAAGAGGGATATTCACTTCTATCTTTTTGAAGACATCAAAAATTTTCTCCATAGTTGCAGTCTTCTTCTTATTAACTAGACGACTAGGATAAGGAGCCTTAGGAACATAAGGACTCTCATTTGAAATTTGCTCTTTTCTCATAGTTTCTGATAATGATTCATTAGACTTAGGTACCTCTAAAGCAATTGGTTCCTCCTCAACTTCTAAGGGTTCTTCAGACAAACCATCATTAGGAGATACTTGAACATTCTCCGCATCATGATGGTTACTAATTTTGCTCTGGTCAATAATAGGAGATTCACCTGTTAAATACCCTTTTCCATTTCTCAATGCATACACAGAAGTAATTGGCTCTAAAGAAGTAGAAGTGGTTTCAACTTGGTTGACTTGATTTGGTGGCCTTTATTGAATCTGAGTCCTAGGATTTAACTCAGGCTGGCTAGGCATTTTACCTTTCTCTCGCTCAGACAAAGCACTTGCAAGAGTGGAAATTTGTTTTTCCATGTTATGCATAGAAGTCATGAAGGTGCTGGAAAGTACTTCCATATTCTTCTCTAAGGAAGAGAGACGAGAAAACTCTAGATTGTTATCTCTGTTGAAACTTAACCAGGTGATGATTGATTTTGTGCAATGTGAAACATATGAGGCACAATAGGTGGATTGGCAGGCCTAGCTAAATTGGCATTCTTAAAATTAGAGGCTTGAAGGAACTGGACATTTGGATTATGAGAAAATTGGGCACTTTGTTTTTTAGGGGCACCAAACTGATTTTGTGTGGAATAATTGCTTAATCCATTTTGGTTTTGCCCTTGAGACCATGAAAAGTTAGGATGATTCTTCCACCCAGGATTGTACGTGTTACTGTACGGGTTTGGAAACATAGCACTGACATTTTCATGTTGGCCTTCAGAATAGTTTGCACATTCCTCAATTACATGTGTAGGAGACTGACACCATGCACACATAACAATAGATTTATCAATAAAATGTGCTTGACATGGTGGTGGTGGTGCAGCTTTAACTACCAAAGTCTCTAACTTTTTCAAAAGACTATCTATGTGTGCTTCCTTATGAACTTGGCTATCAACAAAATATCCTCTACTAGTCCTTTCAGACTCTTGGGTTGATTCCCATTCTCTAGTTCTATCTGCTAGGTCTAAAAGAAATTTCCAAGCTTCGGAATCATCAGTGAATGATGTAAATCCTGTGGGGCACATTGATTCCAAAAGTTGCTTTGTTTGGTAATCGATACCCTCATAAATTATTTGGCATTAATGCTATAATTCTATACCATGGTGAGGGCATTCTTGGAGAAGGCTTTGGAATCTCTCCATTACCTTAGCAAATGACTCATTGGGTTTCTGACGAAACTGAAGAATATCATTTCTTATTTTATTCGTTTTAGAGAAAGGAAAGAATTTCTTCAAGAATAGGACAGTAAATTGTTCCCATGTGGTAATGATATCCCTAGGTAAGCTATAAAGCCACTTTTTGGCTTGATCCTTTAATGCAAATGTAATGAATCGTAGTCTTACAACATCATCAGTGAGCTGTTGTACCTTCATAAGGACACAAACCTCCTCAAACTCCCTAAGGAACAAATATGCATCTTGATCAGGTAACCCATGAAATTGGGGTAACATAGATAGATAATGAGATTTGAGCTCAAAATTATTACCCCTTACTTTAGGTAAATGTATACAAGAAGGTTGTGCAAATCGGGTTGGATAAAATCTATCCCTAAGACTCTTAGGTGGAGGTGGTGGAGGTAGACCTTCCATGGTCAAGTTAAACACTCGGCCAATTCTATTTGTAGAATCACAAGTCCAGACACACATGCACTAACCTCCTAATGCAATTAATGGCTCCTATGAAATAATGAGAATTTATTTTTTTTAAATCACTTCGATTTACCTAAGAATGAGAAAAACAAAGTGGACAAATACCTCCCCGGCAACGGCGCCAAAAACTTGTTTGTGAAATTTAAAAGTAACCGCAAGCGCACGGTATCGTGTAGCTAACGGGTCGATCTCAGGGAGATATGCCACTTAGAATTGAACTTCTTAATAGTAATGCGAGAGTGGAATGATTCAATTTTTGTTAACTAATTAACTAAACTAAACAATCCTAATCTATACGTCTAATGCAATCGAATTGAAACGAAAAATAAATTAAACACAATCAATGCATAAATAAAAGATAGGAAAAAAAAATGCGAACAATAAAAATAAAAAAGGAAAAAAAAATAAAACCAGTTAGTATGTTAAAGTAGTCAGTAAAATTTAGTTCATAGCTAAAATGCAGATGCAACACCACCCGTCACCAGAAGCAGAGGCACGACTGTAGGCTTGCTCCGGTTATGTGGTCCGAGATGATGAATGAATAGGCAAAAAGTAAATAACAGAAAGTAACTAACAAAGCAATAAACAAAGCAATAAAAGGAAAAGGAAATAGCTAAAATGCAGATGCAACACCACCCGTGAGGCACGCGCGGGCCCCCCCCTTTAGCCTTGCGTCTCCGGTTATGTGGTCCGAGATGATGAATGAATAGGCAAAAAGTAAATAACAGAAAGTAACTAACAAAGCAATAAACAAAGCAATAAAAGGAAAAGGAAATAGCTAAAATGCAGATGCAACACCACCCGTCACCAGAAGCAGAGGCACGACTGTAGCCTTGCTCCAGTTATGTGGTCCGAGATAATGAATGAATAGGCAAAAAGTAAATAACAGAAAGTAAATAACAAAGTAATAAAAGGAAAATGAAATAGCTAAAATGCAGATGCAACACCACCCGTCACAAGAAGCAGAGGCACGACTGTAGGCTTGCTCCGGTTATGTGGTCCGAGATGATGAATGAATAGGCAGAAAGTAAATAATAGAAAGTAAATAACAAAGCAATAAACAAAGAAATAAAAGGAAAAGGAAGCCTTAACCAAAGAGAGGCACGACTGTAGGCATCTCTGATCAAGGATCCAGGGGAAGGGAGAACAATAAATAATGCTGAAAGTAAATCCTAAATTAAGAACATGGAGGGGTAGATAGAAGCGGGAATGGAGGGAGGAGAGAAGATTAATAAAAAAAATTACTTACTTGCGAATTGAACAAATGATTCGAATCTCAACCAACCCTAACAACCAGATCTAGATCTAGAATGATCTAAATCTGCAATTGCTAGACCCAGAGAAAAATGAATCTAAAAACTTGAAACTTGAACTTGAATTGCATTACATAAAAATTAAATCTAAACATTGAATCTAGAAATTTAATATCTCACAACTGCAAGCAAAGAAAACTAGAGAAAGCCTAAATAAACTGAAGAGATAAGAAATAATGCTTGTATTAAGCTCTAAGACACGTTCCCTTTTGATGGAGTATGCTCTCCTTTTATAGAGTTTACATGAGATATGAAGCACGGCTGAATTTGAATAAAACTCAGGGTTTCTATCTAACTCAGCCAATTAGGGTTTTGACGTACTAATCGCGCCGACTTAAAGAGATCAGATGCATAGTTCCACCGTTGGATTTGAGGTTTAAGTAGTCGTGAAGCTCTCCTCCAAACATCAGCACGATCGCACATCGGATGACCGTTCGATGAAGGGTTTGATCGAAACTGGACAGAGGCATTCAAAAACGGGATTTTTCCTCTTTTTCTTTCTAAATATAATTCTTTTTCCTCTTTTCTTTCTTTAATTAAATCCAAGATAGGAAATAAGATATTGAGGTATGCAAGGACTCTTTTCCATTTGGACTCTCTCAATAATATCTCTGTAGACTTGATTTAAAATCTCAGCCGTAGATCAAATTTGCCTTCTTTATCTCTTCAATATTTCGGAGTTGGCCCATAATCACACATCTCTAGCCCATCATGCTCCAGATTAGGCCCATTTTCGCATTTGAGAATTTGAATGGACTTCTTGACGTGTAAAATAGCATGATTCAAGCCCAAAACTCCAAATATTTGCTTAAATCTTGAAAAGTCCTAAAATCCGCAAAAACAACATAAAACCCAAGGTAACTCCACTCTAAGTGTATAAAATGCATGCTTTATGCCCTAAGATTTCACACATAAATGTGCTCATCAGTTACCATGTCCTTCCCCACTCCTTTTAGATCATCCTCGTATTCTCAACCGCAATGCTTTTAAATCCACCGATTGACTCCACTTGTTGGTTACAAAAAGTGATGACCGTCGATCTTGAAACATCGTATATTTCCCTCCACTTTTCAAGAAACCTCCTTCACCTCTCTTCATTCTTTATATTTATTCATCAGCTGCTATCTGTTCTCGCCCGTACTCTATCCACTTTCTTCGAAAACATCAAATATATCCATCCGCCATTTTCTATTACCCTTCTTCAAGTTTCCTTCTAAGTTGCATTTTGCAAATCTTCTCCTCTTACTTGTCTTTACCATGGACCCTACAACTATTCCTTCAGCGCTCAATACTTCAGTGCAGCCCACTGTGCTTTCAAGTGCTAAACAACCCGAAAAAACCTTAGGTACTTCCTCTTCCGATCAGATTTCTTCAAACTGGACACCCTCTCCTTATGCCCACGATGAAGTTATTGTTCCTTATACACCTGTGGACATGTCTAAGGAAAAGAAAGACCCAAAATACGCTGGTCCAGAATGGTATCCGACAAAGGTAAAGAAGTCTCACCTAGTGTCTTACTTAGAGGATTATCACTTTCCCTCCGATGCCAAGGTATGGGTCCCTGAACCTGTTGATCGTCCCTACACTATTGATCCTGGAGTCATTATTGTTTATCTCGATCACCTTGAATCTGGTTTTAGAGTACCTTTAGTCCCAATAGTTCAGTCCTTGTTGGACTACTATCATGTCTGTCCTTCTCAGCTTACTCCAAATAGTTGGAGGTTAGTATACTGATTTTTTGCTTTTATTCATAGAATGAAGCGTCTTCCCTCTATTGAACTTTTTAGAAATTACTATACCTTGAAAGTATCCCGCGAACGCGGATACATTCACTTTGCAAGAAGAACTTGTATTGCAAGTGAACTAGGTCAAGATTCCCAGATTTTTATTGATTCCTCCATCCCTCATGATAACAAACAGTGGCGAGAGAAATATTTTTTTCTGTGCCATTCCCACTCCAAATTACCGTTCCCATTGGTGCCTCCATTCCTTGAATTCTCTTTTTCCTTTGAACAAGCGTCCTAAACTCAACGAATATGATCGAGAGACTTGGAGTTTGATTTCCACCGGAATTCTGATTGACGTGGCTGACCTAAAAACCGATGCAAGTTTGGCTAACCATGGTCTTTTTCCAGGTAAATAATAATGATGATGATTATTATTATTATTTTTCCCTTTTCTTATCTTCACTCTATCTTCACTCTTTCTCTCTCTCTCTATATATATATATATATATAGGAACTATTGTTCGTCAAGTCCTCAGTGTCTCCGAACTTCGAAAGGCCACTGCAGAAAAGAGAAACCTGATCAATCTGTTAAGAAGAGAAAGCATGCTGCCCTTCGTCCTTCCAGTGACCGTAGTCACAAAAAACCCTCCAAGAAAAAGTCAGTTGAGAAGAAATCTTCGCCTGGTCAGGGAAAAACAGACCAAGCACCAAAAGACACTGTTAGAGAAGAAACTGTTGAAGAAAATCCTGACATTCAGCTTGTTAAAATAATTACCAGTGACAATCCTGCTGTCAAGACAAGAACTTCCAGGACCTCCAATACTTTGAGATGTAGACTCCGGTCTACAGGTCCTGCTTCTGGTTAGGGATTGTCTGGTTCCAAGAAAAGAAAGAAGAAAGAACCTAGCTCTGCTCTTGCTAAAGTTCCTATTGAAAAAAGTAATCTTCGGAAGAAGCCCCCACTCATCATCGATAACATTGTCGAAGAAATTGCGAACACCCGTACTTCCTCCCAGGAAAGAAGTTTGCACTCCTTCTGCATCAACTGAATTACCCCATTATGCTTCTATTCTCCCAGAAGAAATGGTTGAGAATGAAGGTCAAGGTAAGGAAATTCTTGATTATTCTATTGACCATTTGAAGAAAATTGCTGAAGATATCCTTGCTCATGCTGCAGGTGACATTATTGAACATATTGCTGATCAATTGTTTGATGAGAATGTTGATGTGCTTGATCCTCTTTTGGAAATTGTTGTTGGAGAGAATATTTCTGAAAATATTCCTCAAAATGAAAATGTTGTTGTGAATGATACTCTTACTTTTACTTTCCCTTTACAAGATTTTGCTGTGAATAATGTCATCCCAGACATTAACATTGCTCCTGTTATTGAAGAAAATGTCCAAAACATCCCACCAAATGAAGAAGCTTTTGATGCTGCTCCCCTTGAGGTTAATGTTGTTCCCCCGGAAGTTAATGTGCTAGCTGATCCTCCAATTGGTCCTGGGGACCAGGAGAACATTGCAGCCGAAAATTTTGATATGCAAGTTGATTCGAATGATGCGGCTGCAAATGTGGGTCCTCATGATATAATCGAGGCTGTCAATCCTCACCCAATTCCTGATCAGTTAGATGATACCCAGAGTGTTGCTGATTCGGGGAATCATTTTAACCCTGAGTGGATCTTGAAGGAGAACCATACAGCTAGCCATAACTGGGAAGTTGCCCGCGAATGGGGAACAAAGGGTAGAATCCCACGTGATAAAAGGGAAGCAGCCTGTATGTCTGACCCTGATCTTTACTCACATGGATGGGGGTAAGGAACAAATTTATATTTCTCTTATTGAAACTGACTTATTAGTGATTTCATTTATTTATTCTGTTTGATTTTTATTGCTTGACTTGCAGATGTTTTGGAGCTGCTTTTAATGCTTTTTCTGAAGTGTTGGAAAGAAAAAAGTTCTTTCCCAGGAAAATGACAGTTTGATCAAAAGGAATTTTGAACTGATCAATGAGGTACAGGAACTCAGAAATAGTTTGAAACCTTCGGAGAGAAAATTGACAACTACTGAATTCAGAGAGATAGATTTGTGCAATGATATAAATGATTTACAAAATGATTTCCAACTCTGCTCTGACCTATGCACTGACTTGCAGGAAGAAGTTTCTCTTTTAAGGATTTCTGTTTTAAACCAAAAAGATGAGCTTCTACAGCTCGAAATGTTAAAGAATGAACCTCTGGAAAGGGCTAGACTTGCTACAATTGAGAGAGAGGATTTTAAAGAAAAATTAGCCAAGGCTTTTGCTTGGTCGAAAGGCGTTGAGAAAGAGAAAAGTGAACTCTTAGAGAAGCTTGAAAGGACTGAAAAATTGAATGCAAACTTGGAGTTAGCACATGAATATCATCATAAAGCCTTTAATTCAGTTTTGCAGGAAAAATCTGATTTGGAATATCAAAACGATAATCTGGAATTGAGATTTTGCGAGGCTTCTACAGAAAGAGATAATCTCAAGGTTTCTTTAAATTTGATTTCTAAGGAAAAAGAAAATCTAGATGTTCTTTTGGATGAGACTCTGAAGGATAAAACTTCTATGCTTTAAGATATGCAGTCAGAAAGGAAACAATTTGAACTAGAAAAGAAAATAATTCATGATGAACATCAAGTTGTTCTCAGTTCAGTTACCTCATCAATGGAGGAGGCAGGAGATAATCCAGCTTTCCTTGGATTCTGCAAGAACGTGGTAAAGGTCTGTTCTAATCAAATCTTTTCTGAAATTCTCAAAATTTGCCCCAATGTGGATTTCAAGCTGCTGCCTCTAGAGTTTCTCCGGTCTAGAAAGTTTTTTGATCTCAGAAATTTGAAGCATCCAGATTCAAGTAGTTCTTCAGAAGATGGTAATGATGAGACTGCCAGTTCTGACAACAATTATTCTTCCAATGATAATGATAATGATGATGAGTCACCTCCAAAAGGTGATAAAAATGCTGCTGCAGATAGCAAGTTCACCTGCAAACCCAGATGTTTAAGAAAATATTTTCCTTTTGTCTTTTTAACTTACCTTTTTCTTAACCTTTTGATACAATGGCTATAACTTCGTTAATCTCTTTTTATATCAATAGAACTTCCCTTTCTTTTCTTTTTCTCTCTGTGGCTCTGATAAAATAATATTTTGAAGAGAATCTTTGCAACGTTGATCATAAACATGAAAAATGGCAACAATCCTTGACTTGTTGCACATTTGATCACACACTATACTTCTGACCACTTGTTGTACTTCTGATCCGCTGCTATATCTTTGATTAATTGTTGATGAAGTATTCTTAGGAAAAAGTGGCTGATGAAGCTTTTTAAGAAAACAATTGACGAAAGCCTTAATAGTTGATCAGATGCCCTCAAAGAAAACGGCTGATGAGAGCCTCAATAGCTAATCAAAAGTCTTTAGAGAAAACGGCTGACAAGAGCCTTAATGGCTGATTAAAAACTCTCTGTCCTTAGACAATAGTTGAATAAAATCTTAGCAACTTTGATTAGAATCTTCAATATAATCTGTCTTGTAAGAAATCTTCTTGATCAACTCCTCTGCCCTTGATCAAAAGGCTGCCTCAGATGGCTGGCTACTTAAGCCTGACTTACGGAAAGTCAGGACCACCCTCGGAAGGAATTATCTGTGATCAGCTTCGGAAAGCATGACCAGGCCTCGGAAGGCTGGCTACTTAAGCCTGACTTACGGAAAGTCAGGACCACCCTCGAAAGGAATGATCCGTGATCAGCTTCGGAAAGCATGACCAGGCCTCGGAAGGTTGGCTACTTGAGCCTGACTTACGAAAAGTCGGGACCACCCTCGGAAGGAATGATCCGTGATCAACTTCGGAAAGCATGATCAGGCCTTGGAAGGTTGGCTACTTGAGCCTGACTTACGAAAAGTCGGGACCACCCTAGGAAGGAATGATCCGTGATCAGCTAGCATAATCAAGCATCGGAAGGCTGGCTTACTAGAGCTTGACTTCGGAAAGCCGGGATCACCCTCGGAAGGAATGATCCTGGATCAGCTTTAGAAAGCATGATCAGAAAACTGGTTCAACGAAAAAGACCTTTTGCGCAATTTGAAGAAGAATATTTTGGTGACAATGGTTGATAGAAATAATTTCTTCAAGAATACTAGAAATTCTACTCCCTTTCTATTGATAATACTTCTTGAGGTGAATTACATTCCATGGTTGCCTCAAACAGCTTCCATAAACATCCCTGAGCCAATATGTATTTTTGCTCATAGTCTTTGTTACCATATATGGTCCTTCCCAATTTGCGGAGAGCTTTCCACAGTTTCTCGGGTTTGATGCTGATTTTTTCCTTTGTCAATAAGACTTTTGGCAGACTATATCTGAAGATGACCTTATTTCTGAAAAAACTTCTCAATTTGATTTGTTGTGGTTGTGGCTAAGGCTTTTTCCTCCACCCATTTTGTAAAATAAACAATTGCAGCTACCACAAATTTTCTTCCTCCAGACGCAACAGGAAATGGACCAAGTAAATCCATCCCCCACATTGCAAATGGAATGGGATTGAGAATTGATGTCACATGCTCACGCCGGTTGGTTCTGGATTGGAGCATGAATTTGGCACTGATGGCATCTCCTTACATATTCAATTGCTTCATCTTGCATTTGTGGCCAATAGAATCCTTGCCTCGGAATTTTATAGGCCAAAGCTTTCCCACCTAGATGACTTCCATAGATCCCTTCATGGACCTCCGCCAGAGCATATTGTGCATCAGAAAGTCCCAAACACTTCAAAAGTGGCCCATAAATTGTTCTTTTATATAACAGTTCATTCTTTAGAATAAACTTTGCAGCTCTTCTTTTCAAAGTTCTGGCCTTTTCTTTGTCTTCAGGAAGAATATCCTCTTTAAGATACTATATAATATGATCCATCCAAGACACTTCTGTATCAATTTCCATTATCTCTGGATCTGAATATGCTGGAATATCCAGTGCCTCGATATATACAGCATGCGGTAAAGAAGTAAATTTTGCGGATGCTAACTTCGCAAGAGAATCTACCATTGTGTTCTGATTTATTGATATTCTCATAATTGAGAATTGTGAAAACCCATCTTTTACATTCTAACACCTTTTAAGATAACTGATCATTCGATCATCTTTCGCTTCATATACTCCCGTGACTTGACTGACCACCAGCTCAGAATCGCTTTTCACTTCAATGTTTTGCACACATAGGGATTTGGCCAGTCGTAATCCCGCAATGAGAGCTTCATACTCTGCTTCATTATTTGAAGCATGGATGTTAAATTGAAGAGCGTTTTGAATTACAAATCTAAACGGACTTTGTAAAATCATGCCTGCTCTTGATCCCTGAGAATGACTTGATCTGTCCACATGAAGAATCCACCCAGTAGATATTTCACTAGAATCTTTCTGCTCTTCTGGTGATGAAATACTTTCAGCAATAAAATCAGCTAAGACTTGTGCCTTTATCGCAGTTCTGGCCTTATAGTCTATATCATGTTCAGTCAATTCTACTACCCATGATACCATTCTCCCGACAAGATTAGGTTTATGTAATATTTTCTTTAAAAGCCAGTTAGTAAGAACAACAATTGGGTGAGCCTGAAAATAGGCCCTAAGCTTTCTAGCTGCTATTATCAAAGCTAAGGCCTGTTTTCCAAATTCTGGATATCTAGACTCTGCATCTAACAATGTATGACTTACAAAGTAGATAGGATTTTGGACAGTACCTTCTTCCCAGATTAATACTCCACTCACTACCGCTTTTGAAGAAGATAAATATATCTGCAAGACTTCCCCTGGTTTCGGCCGAGATTGAACTGGCGGACTGGTCAGCCTTCTTTTTAATTCTTCAAACGAACTTTGACAGTCCTCTGACCATTTGAATTCGTTAAGTGCATTTAAATTTTTCCACGCCTTGAAGAATGGTGCACACTTATCCCCTAATTTGGATATGAATCTGCTCAATGCTGCAACTCTTCCTGTTAAACTCTGGATCTCTTTCATATTGCTGGGTGCTGACATATCCAGAATGGCCTTGATTTTTTCTGGATTTGCCTCAATACCTGTGTAACCATATAACCCAGGAATTTACCAAATGAAACTCCAAATGCACACTTCTCAGGGTTAAGTCTCATTCCATTCCTTCTGAGTACATCAAAGCATTCCTTTAGATCAGTGAGATGATCATATCTGAATTGGCTTTTTACAAGAAGATCATCAACATAAACCTCCATATTCCTTCCGATCTGATCAGCAAACAGCTTATTCATTTCCCTTTGATATGTTGCTCCAGCATTTTTTAATCCGAAAGGCATAACCTTGTAACAATAGCTTTCTCGATTCGTCATAAATGTCGTGTGAGGTTGGTCCTCCTTCTTCATAAGAATTTGATTATAGCCAGAATAAGCATCCATAAAACTTAACATTTGCTAACCTGATGTGGCATCAATCAACTGATCAATTCGTGGCGGAGGATAACAATCTTTAGGACAAGCCTTGTTCAAATCAATAATCCACACACATTCTCCACTTGCCATTATGCTTCTTCACCATTACGACATTTTCCAGCCATTTGGGACATTCAATCTGCTCAATAAATTTTGACTTTCTGAGCTTTTCCACTTCGATTTTGATCACATCATGTTTTTCTGATGAGAAATTCCTCCATCTTTGTTTGACTGGCTTTGCAGTATTGTCTAATGTTCTGCTACCTCCCTACTCAAACCTGGCATGTCTTGTGCTGACCAGGCAAAGACATCTGCATTTAGTCAAAGAAATTCTTTCAACAGGTCCTTGTCTTGATTGGTCTGATCATCCCCAATCAGGGTTCCCTTGTCTGGATTATCGAGATCAAAAGAAATTTTTTCTAGCTTCTCCACTGGTTCTCCTCTCTAAATTTTTTCTTCATCCCTATTGTCCATAACCTCAACAGTAAGGGCAAGAGCCTTACCTTGTGACTTTGAATCTTTCAAGAAAGTTGTATAGCTTTGCCTCGAGGTTCTCTGATCAGATTTGCATTCTCCAATGCCTCCTTCAGTTGGGAATTTTACTTTTAAATGCCTCGTTGAAACTGTTGGTGCTAAAATTGCCGATCGCCTTGAACCGCCTCCTTCGCACCGAACTCCTCAAATCTGGACCGACCTGGATGATTTGATTCTTCCGTCAGCCTCTCGAACACTGAAAAGATAAGAAAACACTAGTTAGAGACGGAGACGATCATCTTGATCGGCGTCGCGTCTCCGACGATCTTGTCAGATTTGTAAGGAGGGTTCCTCCAGCTTCGAAGGAGCTTCAGAGCTTATTTTAATGGAGTAATCTTTAGTTCTGATCTAGTGTCTGTGTTCTTCTGAGAGACTTACCTTTCTGAATGACCCTCCTGCTTTTATATGAACTTTACCGCTAGTCACGTCCTTTCAATTATGACCGTCGGACCATCGCTCCTCTTTGGATGGCTCTGATCATCTCTCCTTTATTCCTTCGGTCAGGCTCATGAATCACTCTGTCTACATCAATCGAACCCGGTCAAGCCCGATAAACCGGTATAAATTGGAGATGGATACTTTAGTAACAACATAAGCCCCCAAGCCTATTGACCAGGTTGATTTTATATGAAACTCTGATCAGTAGGTTTAAACCTACTCCGCCGAAATCATCCATCTCTCTTGGTCAGCCACTACGCCTTTTCCCCAGGTACCTTTTAATTTCCCAAGAACTTTGATGCTAAGTCATCATTAATTTGGAAGTTGATCATGGTTCTCTCCCTTGGAAAAATTGTTCCTTTTACGATAACTGATCTGCCTTGCATGATTAATACCTTGCTGTACTCAGCCCCCAAATCACCTCGAGACCAACTGAAATCACTTTCTTGTCAGACTTTTCATAAATTTTCAAATATAACTTTTTGTCTTCCTTAACGTTACAGCCGCTTGATCATAAATTTTGTCTCTTTTCCACGTACAATCATCATGTTGTTCCCTTACCTTTTACACATCACCTTCTTTATTTTCAACTGCAATTTTCCATATTCACCGATTAATCCCACGCGTCGGTTACGAAGAGTAATGACCATTGATTTTGGACCATCGTGTATTTCCCCTATCTCTCAAGAAGTTTTCCTTCATCTCCCTTCATTCTTTATGTATATATATAGCTGTCAACTGTCACCTTTTTCACTCCGTACTCTGTTCTCCATCTTCGAGAATATAAACATATTTATCTTCTGTTTTCCCTATCACTCCTCTCTAGACTTTATCCTCCAAGTTTTCCTTTTCTCCTTTTCCTTCTCCCTCCATGGATCCTGCTTCCAATCCTTCATTACCCAGTACTTCTTCTAAAACTGTTGTAGCTTTAAGCAAAGAACGAATGGAAGACATGTCTGGTGCCTCATCTTCTCACGAAAACCCTTCAGATTGGAAGCCTGTTCCATATGCTCATGATGAAGCCATCGTCATTTATACCCCTGTAGATACGTCCAAAGAGAAAATGGACCCAAAATATGCTGGCCCTGAGTGGTATCCCACCAAAATAAAGAAATCCCATATGGATTCTTACTTGGAAAGTTACCATTTTCCTTCTGATGCCAGAATATGGGTTCCCGAATCTTCGGACCGTCCTTACTCAGTTGATCCAGGAGTCATCACCATCTACCTCGATCATCTTGACTCAGGTTTCAGAATCCCGTTGAACCCCATAGTTCAGTCTTTATTGAACTATTATCACATCTGCCCTTCTCAGCTCACTCCAAACAGTTGGAGATTAGTTTATTGTTTCTTCGCTTTCATTCTTAAGTTGAACCGTACCCCCTCTATTGATCTTTTTAGGAATTATTATACCTTGAAAGTATCCCGCGAACGTGGATACCTTCACTTTGCCAGAAGAGTCTGTATTGTAAATGAACTGGGTAGGGATTCCCAGATTTTCATTGATTCCTCCATTCCCCATGATAACAAGCAATGGCGAGAGAAGTATTTTTTCTGCGCCATTCTGAATCCAAACTTTCGGTCTCGATGGTGCCCGCATTCCCTAAACTCTTTAACCTCTTTGAAAGTGCGTCCCAAAGTCATTGAGTATGATCAAGAAACCTGGAGTTTGATCCCCACTGGAACTCCGATAGATGCAGCCAAGTTGAAAACGGATGCAGGCCTTATCAGTCATGGTCCTTTTCCAGGTAATAATGATAATAACGTTACATCTTTCTTTCCTTTCCCTTTATTTTTTTCCTTGTAATTTTTATTCATCATTAGTATTCCATTTTTATATATCAGAAACAGTTGCTCGTTCGGTTCCCAGTGTTGCTGAACTCCGAAGAATAGTTTTAGAAGAAAAGAAATCCGAATCTGATCCTAAAGTCACCAAGTCTTCCAAGAAAAGGAAACATGCTGCCAGTCGCCCTTCAAAAAGAAAGACTGTTGAGAAAGAAGTCTCTCCTGGTCAGAAAGAAGTTGACCAAGTACCAAAAGATTCTTCCAGAAAAAATGTTGATGTTGAAATTGTGAAAACTGTCACAAGCAAGACACTTGGTCCCAAGGTAAGGACCTCCAGAACTTCTAATACTCTCAGATGTAGACTTAGGTCTACAGGTCCAGTCTCTGACCAAGGTTTGTCTGGCTCGAAGAAGAAGAAGAAAAGAAAATAATCCCATTCTGGCTCCACCAGAAATCCCCCCGAGGAAAACAATCCTCATGAAGAAATCCCCACTGTCGTTGAAGTTAATGTTGAAGAAAAATCATTGCCTCACACATCAGCTAACTTGTCCCCTGATACTTCTGTCTTCCCAGAAAAAATGGTTGAGGATGAAGATCAAGGTAAGGCCCTCTTTGACTGTTCTGCTGATAATCTGAAGAGAATTGCTGAAGATATACTAACTCATGCCGCAGGTCAAATTATTGAAGAAATTGCTGATCAATTATATGATATAAATGCTGATGTGACTCCCCCTCCCTTGGAAGTTGTTGCCAAGGACCATGTGAATGAACCTTCTGTTTCTACTTTACCTTTATATGTCCCCCTATTGGACATTGTTGCACCTGATACCAATGTCCCCCCTTCTTTTGAAGAGAATGATCAATATGTTCCTCCTTTGAAGGAAAGTAATGTGAATATCCCTCTCCCCGAAGAATTTCATGAAGTTGCTCCACCAGAAAATGATGTAGTGCCATCTGAAGCCCTTATGGTAATTGATCCCCAGGGTGGTCATGGAGACCAAGAAAATGTTATAAAGGATACTGGTTCCAATGATGTTGCCGAAAATGTAAATCTTGAGAATGTTCTTGAGGTAGCTGATCTCCAACCAGCCTGACGATAACATGAGTGTTGCTGATTCTGGGAATCCCTTCCATCCTAAGTGGTTTTTGAAGGAGAATCATATAGCCAGTTTTAATTTGGAAGCTGCCAGAGAATGGGGCACAAAGGGCCGAATCCCCCGTGACAAAAGACATACTGCCCGAATGTCTGATTCTGAATTGTACTCACATGGGTGGGGGTAAGAAATATATTTTTCCTCCTATTCTTTTATTAGAAAGATTCGGATCTAGTTATATATATATATTTATATATATATATATATATATATATATATATATATATATTTTTTTATACTGATCAATCTAAAGGTGTTTTGGAGCTACCTTCAATGCATTTTCTGAAGTGCTAGAAAGGGAGAAAAGTTTGTCCTTGGAAAATGAAAGTCTGACCAAAAAGAATTTTGAATTAATTAATGAGGTACAAGATCTTTAGAGAAATCTGAACTCCTCAAAAAGAAAATTGACTGCTTCTGAGTTTAGAGAAATGGACTTGATCAATGATCTGGACAGCCTGCACACAGATTATGAACTTTGTTCTGACCATTGTGCTGATTTGCAGGAAGAAATTGCCATGTTGAGAGATGCTATTATGAATTACAAGGATGAGCTCATTCAGCTCGAAATGTTGAAAAACAATGCCCTTGAAAGGGCCGGAATTGCTACTGCTGAAAGAGAGAGTATCAGAGAAAGGTTAGCAAGAGCTTTTGCCTGGTCAAGAAATGTTGAGAAAGAGAAGATGAACTTTTGGAAAAGTTCAAAGAAATTGAAAAATTGAATACCCAACTGGAGTTGGCACAAGAATACCATGTCAAAGCTTTTAGTTCAATTTTACAGGAAAAATCTGCTTTGGAAAACAAGAATGATGGTTTGGGATTGAGACTTGGTGAGGTAACAACAAAGAAAGAAAATCTTGAAGTTTCCTTAGAATTGGTTTCTAAGGAAAAAGAAAGTCTCCATGCTCTCTTGGATGAGACTTTGAAATTTAAGACTTTGCTGCATGAAGATTTGGAAACAGAGAGAAAACAATTTGAAGTTGAGAAGAAAAGAATACTGAGTGAAAATCAGATTGTTTTGAATTCGGTCACCTCCTCAATGAAGGAAGTTGGAGATAATCCAACCTTCCTTGGGTTTTGCAAGAATATGGTGAAGGATTGCTCTGATCAAATTTTTTCAAAAATCTTCAAGATTTATCCTGGTATAGATTTCAAAATGTTACCTCCAGAGTTTCTCCCATCCAGAACCTTTTTCCATCTTAGAAATTTGAGATACCCTCATTCTGACAGTTCATCAGAAGATAACTCTGATCATGATAACAGTGAGTCCTCCAGTTCTGCCAATGATTCAGATGATGATGGTGATGATGATCCATCTCCTCAAGATGATGAAGAAACTACTACCAAGAATACTGTTGATGTTAAAGATGTTGCTGATGTTGTTCCGCCCGGTAAGGTTGCAGATGCTGATTCGTCTGCAAAAACACAAGTTTGAAAAATTCACTCTTTTTGTTTTTGGAATTTACCTTTTTCCTTCCTTCTGTTTACCTCTTCTGCGTATGAGGTTGTTGGTTGTTGAACTTGTCAATCTTTTTGTGTTAGTCAAAATTTTTCTCCTTCCTTTTGCTCTTTTCGACTTTGACTGAATAGTAGTTTTATAATATTGGCTATCATCTTCTGACCAACGTGTAATTGACTTTGACCAAACTTATGACTAGTATTGTTCATTGACTTCTGATGAAATAATTTTGAAGAGAAAATTTTTGATAAGAATACCTGATTAGAAAATTTTAATAAGAATACCTGATCAGATAGTCCCAGATAATGGTCTATAGAAGATCTTTGAGTTTCGTTGAGTTTTGATAATAAATCCCTTTGTGATCCGATCCTTGAATTGTTTTATTGATTAATTCCATTGTTCTCGATCAAAAAATTGCCTTGGGAAGATGCTGCCTTAGAAAGATGGCTACTAGAGCCTGACTTACGTAAAGTCGGGATCATTCCTCGGAAGGAACAATCCGGGATCACCCTCATGAAAGGAATAATCCGTGATTAGCTTAGCATGACCTGGCTACCTGAGCCTGACTTACGTAAAGTCGGGATCATCCTCGGAAGGCATGATCCGTGATCGCCTTCGGAAAGCATGACCAGGCCTCGGAAGGTCGCTACTTGAGCCTGACTCACGAAGAGTTGGGACCACCCTCGGAAGGAATGATCTGTGATCAGCTTCGGAAAGCATGACTAGACCTCGGAAGGCTGGCTACTTGAGCCTGACTCACGAAGAGTCGGGACCACCCTCGGAAGGAATGATCTGGATCAGCTAGCATAATCACGCCTCAGATGGCTGGCTACTTGAGCCTGACTTCGTAAAGCCAGGATCACCCTCGGAAGGAATGACCCTGGATCAGCGTTGAAAATGCATGATCTAGGCTCGTAAGGCTTGCCACTTGGCCTGACTTCGTAAAGTCGGGATCACACTCAAAAGGAATGATCCTGGATCACGTTGAAAAGGCATGATCTAACCTCGTAAGGCTGGCCACTTGGCCTGGACTCGTAAAGTCGGGATCACCCTCGGAAGGAATGATCCTGGATCAGCGTTGAAAAGGCATGATCTAGTGACAGTTTCTTTCTTCAACCATTTGAGCCCTTTTTTTTTTTTTTTTGAACCAAATGAAGGAGAATTTCTGATGATAATATGATTTCTTCAAGAATACCAAAAAATCCTACTTCCCTTCTATTGATAATATTTCTTCAAATGAATTACATTCCATGGTCGTTTCAAACAACTCCCATGAGCATCCTTTAGCCAATATGTGTTTCTACTCACCATCTTTGTTACCACATATGGCCCTTCCCAGTTTGCGGAAAGCTTTCCACAGTTTCTTGGATCTGATGCCGACTTCTTTCTCAAAACCAAATCTCCCACTCTGAAAGATTTAGGTCTGATTCGAGCGTTGTAGAACGTCGCTGTTCTCCTCTGATATTCTATATTACGGTATAAGGTTATTTCTCTGACTTCATCTAAGAATTCAAGATACACCCTCAACCCTTCTTCATTAGTTATCAGATCAAATCCTTTGTACCTGTTTGATCCCACCATAACTTCTACTGGAGCCAATGCTTCTGATCCGTATGCTAGCCTGAAAGGTGTTTCTCCCGTCGGAGTCCTGACTGTAGTTTTATATGCCCACAGTACATGAGGTAATTCCTCAATCCATACTTACGGATTAGGTTAATTACTCTGATGATGGCAGACGGAACTCGACGGCTGTAACTTATCATCATTGGAGGGATAATCATCAAATTACCTGGAGATTATCCTAGGAGTCCTCTACTAGTCCAAACTAGTAGAAGTCTATCGCTCAACGTGTCTAACCGTTAGCATCCAACGACTATCCAAAGAAGGCTCCAATACATCCAACGAACCAGGTTCGAAGGTACATTCTATATAAACCCTACTTACCACTACGGTGAGGAGGACGACCAGATTCATTCTCATATCTTTGGACATAAACACTCTCATGCTTATGATCTAGATCGTATTCCAGTTATTCATTCCTTAGCTCTATGATCTAGCAGAGCCATTTGTGATTAAGTTCATCGACTGGCTTAGCCTTCGGAGGTGGACTCCCGACCCCAGTGGTCGGGCCACGTCTGACGCTTTTGTTTTACAGGTCATCATCAAGGAGATCTAAGGGCTGAGCAGAAAGTGGACGCATCAGTTGGCGCCGTCTGTGGGAAGGATTTAGAAAGCTATGGTGACCAGATCCAGATCATTTGCAGCCGCAGCAATCGCTGCACAACGCAATACTGGTGTCCAGAATCCTGGGGATCACAATCCAGATATTCCCCAGGGAAGTCTACCCCTTCTTGAGGTAGATGGTGGTCATGGGGGAAATAATCTTCCGGAGACACTCCAAAATCAATTGGATCAAGTGAAAATCCAACTTTTGGAGGTTACTCAAGCACTCCGCGAGTTAACCAGACGTGTGGTGATACCACAAGAGCCTGATCATCATGATCCAAGGAGGTGTGCGTTACCGCGGGATCTGAATATCGATCAGAGCCATCGTGAAGGTGACCGAGTGCCTAGGGGAGTTGATGATTTACCTAGGCAGGATGAACAGTTTGACAGACCACAAGAAAGTTCAACCGATTCAACTACAAAGTTGGGTACAGGAGTGAGAACTCACTCGCCGACTGTGAGATGAGCGGTTGGTGATGATCGAATTGCTCACGACAATCGGGTTGTTCGTGATGATCGAGCAGTTCGTGATGATCGAGTTGCTCATGACGAACGAGTGGCTCGTGACCATCGTGTTGTTCAAGGACGTGATCGTGCTGCTGAGGATCATACAACACATATTGGTCAGGAGTTGGCCAATATCAATGAGAAGCTGGGACAATTGTCTAGAGGAAGGATAGATGATGATATCTATTCGGTTATTCGAAGAACTCCTTTTGCGGAACCAATTGCGGGATACCAGTTTCCTCACAATTTCCATCTACCAACTTTTTCTACATTCGATGGCTCCGGAGATCCAACAGCCCACATTGACTATTACCAGCAGACTATGGCAGTTGCAGGTAATTTGGATGAAATTCTTTGCAGGGTTTTTGCTTCATCTCTTATAGGAGCGGCGCAGAAGTGGTTTTCGAACCTTCCATCAGGAAGGATCGTTAACTTCGACGAGTTGGCGCACAAATTCATCGGGAGATTCCAAAGCAGAATCCAAGTCAAGAAGACGGAGGAAACCTTGTTTACTATTAGACAAGGGAGGAGCAAATCAATCAGAGATTATCTGAAAAGATTCAATTGAGTTACAATGGAGATAGAAAATCTGGATGAACAAGTGGCCAAAACTGCTTTGTTCACTGGACTCACCAACCGAAGACTCCTGGAGTTATTACTTCAGGATATGCCTACAACTTTTGCAGAGTTAGTGTAGAGATGCCAAAAGCAGGCTGACGTCATGGAGATCTTAGATGCGCGCCAGGGGGATAATAAAGCCTCTACCAAAGAACAAAAGGCTCCTGAGACTAAGCAGAAGCCGAAGCAAAATGTTCGTGATCGAGTTGGAAAGACTCAGGCGTGGCGGCAAAGATCTCCCGGCAAAAGTGAGTATACTCCATTAAATACTCCTCGGGCTGATATTCTGAATATTATCAAAAAGCAAAATATTTTGAAGTGGCCCTCAAAGATCACTTTGAAACCTGGGGAGGAGAAGGATCGAGAAAGATATTGCCGTTTCCACAAGGACTTCGGTCACTATATGAATGACTGTCGTCATTTGAAAGCTGATATTGAGAGATTGATATCTCAGGGACACTTGTCCAAATTTGTTAACAAGAAAAGAGAGGAGCCACGCGAAGCTGGCCCTAAAAGGGATTGTTCGGTTAGTCCAAAACAACCAAAGGAGGCCCCAAGGTCGAAGAAGGGTAAGGAGGTGATTGATGCTACTCGATCACCAATCCTTACAATATTCGGGGGCCCTAAACCTGAATCGCTCCGGAAGTTAAAGACAAAATCCAAATTTGTTGGAACCGGAGAGTCGCAGAAGTGCAAAAGGCCAAATGGTGATGAACCAATCACCTTTGGCGAAGAAGATGAAGGTGGTGTATGTTTACCTCATGATGATGCCATAGTCATCTAGGTAGAGATAGCCTGCCGAGAGGTACACAGAGTTTTGGTTGATACAGGGTCTGCAGCTGACTTAATATCTTATGACGTGTACCAAAAGCTCAAGATGGATGAAGACTTGATGGAGCCATCATCCACACATTTATATGGCTTTGCAGAATCATTTGCAATAGCTGAGGGATCTGTCCAATTGGACTTATCTATTGGGAGTTTCCGCAAGGAGGCTACGGTCCGAATCAATTTTTTGGTGGTTCGGGAGCTTCCAACTTACAATGTTATCCTCGGGCGACCATCTTTGTCCAAATTAGGTGCTATTGTATCTACAAAGCACCTGAAGATAAAATTTCCAACAGATATGGGAATTGGTCAAGTTTCATCCGACCAGAGGATTTCTCGGCAATGTTATGTTGCCTATTTAAAGGACAAGGAGGGACCCAGAAAGGTGACTGCTCTACCAATTGAGGTACGAGATGATCGGGAAGAAGCAGAGATGCAAAGGCCCGAGCCAGTTGAAAAATTGGAGCAAATCCAGCTGTGTACCGAGGATGAGGAAAAGATTACATATATCGGGTCTGAGCAGCTGGAGGATTTCAAGGAAGAGTTGAAGTTTTTTCTTCAACAGAATAAAGATGTATTCGCATGGTCTGCCCAAGACATGCCAGGGATCGATTGGGCTGTTGCAGAACATAAACTCTGGATAGATCCAAAGGTGAAACCAGTTATCCAGAAGAGGAGAAATTTCTCCATCGAAAAACACGAAGCCGTTCGGGGCGAAGTGGAAAAACTGAAAAATTCTGGTTTCATTGAACCGATTGAATGCCCAACCTGGTTGGCCAATGTAGTAATGGTCAAGAAGGCGAATGGGGAGTGGAGGATGTGTATAGATTACACCGACCTCAACAAGGCTTGCCCTAAAGATTGTTATCCGTTGCCACGGATTGACCTCTTGATAGATGCAACTGTAGGGTATGAAACTCTGAGTTTCATGGATGCTAACTCAGGCTATAATCAAATCCTTATGCATAAGGAAGATGAAAAGTTCACAGCCTTCATGACTAATCGTGAAAGCTTCTATAAAGTCATGCCATTTGGCTTGAAAAATGCAGGAGCA
The DNA here is from genome assembly GCF_041222555.1 of Hakea prostrata. Taxonomy (NCBI): domain Eukaryota; kingdom Viridiplantae; phylum Streptophyta; class Magnoliopsida; order Proteales; family Proteaceae; genus Hakea; species Hakea prostrata. The sequence goes on from NC_142606.1 coordinate 16,974,687, forward strand.
ACTTATCAGAGGGCCGTCAACAAGATATTCAAGGACCTGATTGGCAAGAATGTCAAAGCTTACGTTGACGATATGCTTGTCAAGAGCATAACAAGAGCGAATCATATCACAGATCTAACAGAAGTGTTCTCAGTACTGCGAAAGTATCAAATGAAGCTGAATCCAGAAAAGTGCACCTTTGGAGTTTCTTCAGGCAAATTTATGGGCTTCATGGTGTCACAGAGGGGTATTGAGGCTAATCCAGCCAAAATACAAGCTCTAGTTGACATGGAGGCTCTCAAAACTGTTCGTGATGTGCAGTGCTTGACAGGGAGAATTGCTGCTTTAAACTGTTTCATTTCAAAGTCTGGGGAGAAATGTCTACCATTTTTCAAAGCACTCAAGGATTTGAGGGGCAGCAAGGAAGCAAACTGGACTGAAGAATGCCAGAAAGCTTTTAAAGAATTAAAGGAAGCACTGGGAAAGCCACCGCTTTTGTCTCGGCCTGAGAAGGGAGAAATCTTACAGCTATATTTAGCAACATCCCTTTCGGCCATCAGTGCAGTGCTCGTTCGTGAGAAGGATAAGAGGCAGTGGCCAATCTATTATGTCAGCCACGTACTGCTTGATTCAAAAACACGGTATTCGCAGATCGAGAAGCAGGCTTTAGCTCTCATGATAGCCGCCAGGAAGCTACGACCATACTTTCAGGCTCACTCAATAGAGGTATTTACAACTTTCCCTCTTAGCAAAGTTTTTAATAAGCCTGATTTGTCTGGAAGGATGGTTGCCTGGTCGGTCGAACTCAGTGAGTTCCAAGTAAGCTTTAAGCCCAGAACGGCAATCAAAGCTCAGGCGTTAGCCGATTTTGTAGTGGAAACTACAGCACCAATGGAAAACATTGTTGAAGATCCTATTATACCAACCATTTGGGAAGTGTATGTGGATGGCTCAAGTAATAAAGACGGAGCAGGAGCTGGAATTCTTCTGAAGAGTCTAGCAGGATTTATTATTCGATATGCACTTCGATTTACATTCGAAGCTAGCAATAACGAGGCAGAATACGAGGCCCTGATAGCTGGACTTCGGTTGTCAAAAGCATTGGCCATAGCAGATGTTACTATTTATAGTGACTCTCAACTTATAGTCAACCAAGTCCAGGGGGAGTATGGTATTAAAGAACCTCGCTTGCAGAAATACCGAGAGATTGTGCAGGAATTTGAAGATATCTCAGATTCCCAGAACTGAGAACACACTGGCAGATGAGCTATCCCGACTAGCCAATGCTAAAGAAAAGAATCTAGACCCTTCGGTCTACATTGAAGAGATAACATTTCCAAGTTATCATAAGAAAGGAATTTCCTACATTGAAGCAGAACGTTGCTAGATGGATCCAATAGTTGAATATCTGAGAGATGACAAACTACCTGAAGATCCGAAAGAGGCAAGACTGATCAAGATACGATCGGCAAGATTTGTCATGCAGAATGGGAGATTATACAAAAGATCTTATTTTGAACCCCTTCTGAGATGTTTAGGTCCCGAAGGAGCAGACTCGACTTTGGCCGAAGTTCATGAAGGAATTTGTGGAGCTCACATGGGTGGACAAGCCCTGGCCCACAAGATTCTGAGACTTGGGTTGTATTGGCCTAAGATTCAACAGGCTGGTATGGAGTATGTTCGCCGATGTAGCAATTGTCAAATCCATGCTACAGTATCAAAGCGCCCAGCAGAGACCATGACTTCAATTCTAGATCCCATCCCTTTTGCAATGTGGGGAATTGATATTATGGGCAAATTCACCAAGGCGTCGGCGGACGAGAATACTTAATAGTAGTGATCGACTACTTCACCAAATGGGTTGAAGCCAGTGCTCTGGCAAGAATCACCGAGAAAAAAGTGGAGAAGTTTGTGCTAGAGTCTATCATCTATCGCTTTGGAATTCCAAAGATAATCATTACAGACCACGGCACCCAGTTCGATTGTCCACAATTTGAGCAATTCTGTGGAACATATATGATTGAGCATCGTATGTCATCAGTGGCATACCCCCAGAGCAATGGACAAGTTGAGGTTACTAACCGAACGTTGCTCAAGGGGATCAAGAGAAGACTTGAGGCAAATAAGGCCTTATGGGTCGAAGAACTGCACAATGTACTGTGGGCTTACAGAACTACGGTTCGAACACCCACAGGAGAAACCCCTTTCAGGTTGGTATACTGATCTGAAGCGTTAGCACCTGTTGAGGTAATGGCGGGAACACTACGGGACAGAGAGTTCGAAGAAAAAGTGAATGAACAAGGACTGCTTGATAGCCTTGATTTGTTGGATGAAGTTCGTGCAAAGGCAATAGCACGAACTCAGCATTATCAAAGGAGAATAGCGTCATATTATAACACCCAAGTAAAGAACCATCGGTTCCTAACAGGAGATTTGGTGTTGAGAAATACCTTAGCTTCAGATCCACGCCATCAGAAAAAATTGGATTTTTCTTGGGAAGGACCCTATATGGTTGTTAAACTAGTCGGTTCAGGAGCTTACAAGCTGAAGAACATGACAACTCAGAAGGAGCTGGATCGTTTGTGGAATGCTAGGCATCTGAAGAAATATTATTCTTGATGATTTAAATTCTGTTCGTGATGTAAACATTTTCAATTCAATCAATGCGATTATCAGTTTTCAACGATTATCTGTTGATTGGGGGGCATCATACACCACACTCAAGATCAGATCCTTCAACAAGGCATTGGATGAAAATCCATGTGGGTCCTTCAACAAGGCATTGGATGAAAATCCATGTGGGTCCTTCAACAAGGCATTGGATGAAAATCCATGTGAGTCCTTCAACAAGGCATTGGATGAAAATCCATGTGGGTCCTTCAACAAGGCATTGGATGAAAATCCATGTGGGTCCTTCAACAAGGCATTGGATGAAAATCCATGTGGGTCCTTCAACAAGGCATTGGATGAAAATCCATGTGGGTCCTTCAACAAGGCATTGGATGAAAATCCATGTGGGTCCTTCAACACTTATTGAATTTTTTCGGAATTTTCCTAAGTCAAGGCGTCGGATGAAAATCCGAGTGAGTTCCTTCCACAAGGCATCAGCTTAACAACTGAGTAAGTTCCTTCTAAGACTTATTGGATCTCCGAAATGTCTTTAAGTAAAGGCATCGGTTTAAAACCCGAGTGAGTTCCTTCTCAGGCTTACTGTATTTCTCCAGAAATCTTTAAGTAAAGGCATCGGTTTAAAACCCGAGTGAGTACCTTCTACAAGGCATCGGTTTAAAACCCGAGTGAGTTCCTTCTCAGGCTTACTGTATTTTTCCGGAAATCTTTTCAGTAAAGGCATCGGTTTAAAACACGGGTGAGTTCCTTCTCAGACTTACTGTATTTCTCCGGAAATCTTTAAGTAAAGGCATTGTTCCAAACAACTAAGACCAACTGCAAAAGTGACTCAAGTGACTGGCAAAGTTCAAAGATAAAGTTGATTTCTTATTTCTTCAGAAGACCAGAAGGCCAACCATTACATCAAACATACATATGAGATTACAAGAGTTGAGCTACATCAGTCAAAAAAGAAAGTCATTACAGATGATAACTAAGGAATCAAACGAGATCGAAGCAGCTTTGCTAGACAAACACAGAAGTCAAAACGCAATTTGGATTCAGGAAGAAAGAAAGGAAGAAAGAGGATTACAGAAACATCTCAATAATGTGCAAAATCCTCTGCAATTCCATACTCTTTATCCAGCTTGATCAGAAGGAGTGTGATCTTCAATCAAATTCACATTCAGACCAAGTTCTTCATAACTGAATCCTTCTAGAGGAGGGTACACAGGAGAATCATCAAGATAGAGCATAATATCCGGATCCGACGGTGGAGGGTCAACCTTGTCTTTGGTCCAGTCAAGGAGAGGGAGACCCAGCTTGCCAAACACTTCAAGATGACAATCAGCGCTGTAGGGAGTCGTGTCAAAATGAGGATCATTCCTCAGTATCGATTCCCATACTTCGTTCTCACCATCCCGGTACGCCTGCAAGTTATAAGCATTCAGCATGTCAACAAAGGGCTTACTGTGCAAATACTTGAAGACGCAAGCTCTGCAAACATCAGTTGGAAGGGATTCAGGCAAAGGAATGACAGCTTGCCTTTGAGGTAACGCTTCAGATCCTTTGGCCCCTGACTTTCCTATTGATCGTTCCAACCGCCGGATCTTCTCCCTGGCATCTTCCAGGTCAGAACAGAGACGCTCAATCATAGAATTCTTTTCTCCTGCAACTTCCCAAGCAAGTTTTCTGAGGCGAGCAATCTCAGCATCTTTGGCTTTGGAGTCTTCCCGAAGCCTAGCAACCTCACTCCTCGCCCATCGAGCCTAGAGGCTGCTTCCACTTGGTTGTGGAAATTACCAGTAAGACTCCTGCAAACAACTTCTGAGTTAGACAGGAGCAGAAGAGTAACCTTCAGAATCAAAAGAGAATGAAGATTGACTTACATCACCATTGACTTCATAAAATCCTCGTCTGGAAGTTTGGAAAGAGATGTGCTCTCAGAAGACATTCGAGCAGCAGTACACCATTCCAACGCTTTGTCAAACTCGTTTGACACTAATTCAGGCGAAGGATGAGAAGGATGAGCAACATCAAGATGAACCTCATCACCTACCAACCGACGACGCTTCCTTGTGAAAATCCTCCAGCTCCAAGTAAGGAGAGGAAGAGGATGCCAAACAAGCTCTAGGGTTGGAAATAGAAGTAGCTTCTTCTGAGACCAAGGCAGCACCTTCATCAGATGCCAACATAGTTGCCTCTGATGCCTGAAGGGTCTCTGTCACAGCATGTGCATCATCAGCACCATTGTGGATGGAGTGATCAAGATCTTCCCGGGAAGACCTATCGATCTCTTCAGGCAGGGGGAGCAAAGGAGAAGCATCCATAGGTACTATGGGAATCTGATTCGAAGATTCACCAACATCAGTCTCCTTACGCTCAGAAGATTCACCAGATGCAATCACCTCATTTGCCACAACTTTCGTCGGTGCTGGAATTTTCTTCTTGCAAGAATTTGCCCTAATAAAACTCAGATTGATTATGGGAGGCACTGCAAATACAGAAAAAGCCATAATAGTACAAAAATCTAGCAACACGCAGCAAAAGGGAAAACCCTAGTTCTCAGTCAGAGATGCAATACTCAGAATACCCATTAAGTGAACTCCAAGTATTACTACTGTAAAGTTCACTCAGGGGAAAGGAGAGGATATTTGTGACATAAACAAAACAAAAAGCTTAAAGCTTACTGCTTTCAGAAGCTGGTGGAAGATGTTGTTGGAGTACGAGGAATACGGATGCAACGCAAGAAGACAAAATGTCGCCTTGCAGATCTAACTTGCAGAGAGCAGAATAGATGAAGAGTACCCTCGAGGGACTTAAATAGCCTCAAGAAATGAGGCAACGGTTGAAAGCTAAGGACAACCAAAGGCCCAGATCGAAGAAACGCTTCGAGTTCTTCAAAAAGCAAGATCAACGGTCAGAGGGAAACCACGTGGATACAACACATGGAACGAGAATGCCTTCAACTGTCGCACAACCATTTTTATAATGGTTACATTACCAATTCATTGAAGGAAGTGAGTGGTATACAAAGCCAGAGAAACGTTTGGACTTCGCAATAAATGAAGGGAAACGTTCGGACTTGGCAATAAATGAAGAAGCATGGGGAATACAGAAGCTAAGGCGTCTGTCCCGAACGTCTCTTCATGACAAACTAAAGATAAGTGATAAGTTTTATCATTTAAATTTGATTTCCAAGACAAGCTTTTGGATAAGGGATGAGGAAATATCGAAGCAATCATTGGTAAAAGTCTCTCTTTTCATCAATGGTGGAATGTCAATCTTTACAAAAGGAAAAAAAAAAAAAAAAAAAAAAGAAGAACAGCTCTTTACGCTTCTTCCTCATCGCCCGAAGAGTCCTTCACAGGAGAGTCTTGCTCAGGATCCTTTACAGCAGTGCCTTGTTCAGTTTCTTCTTGAACGGGTGGTTCATCAGCAAGAAACTCTTCAAAGTTTGGGTCAACAGGAAATGGATCCTCTTCCTCCAAGGCCCATTCAGGGAAGTCTAACTCGAGCTTCTCGAAGACCTCTTTGTGACACACCTCACGAAAGGGAGTTGTATCAAAAGAGGGGATAGATCCGAGGATCTTTTCCGAAACATCATTCTGCCCCGCACAGTAGGCTTGGATATTGAAGGCACCCAGCAGATTAGAGAAAGGAAGATTGTTCAGATACTTCCGAACGCAATCCTGTCAAAGCTCTGACCTGATATCCTTAGGCTTGCTGGGAACTTTCATCTTCAGTAATTGTTCGTGCTCAAAGTACCTAAGCTCCAGCCTGTCACCATATAACTTGGCAGCTGCTGTCTGTTTCCTAACCTCGCGTTCGGCAGCAGAGAGACGAACTTGTAAAGAGTTGAGATTATCCTTTAAGGATTTTATCTCTTCATCTTGCTTCGCCTTCAGCTCTTCGGCAACTGTCTTCAACTGGTCAATTTCAGAATTGGCCTTTGCCAACTTCTCTTCACAGGTTTGCAGCAAGGAGCCATTACGACCAACTCGGCTCAATGCCTCCATGTGTTGATAAAAGCTCAACACAGCATTCCTGCGAATGAAGAGACTATCAGAAGAACTCATAAGAGATTACGAGAAACAAGCAACGAAAGATTGGAAAGACCGGTACCTTGTGGACTGACTAACTAGCGAATCATTGTCCAAAGCTTCCAAAGCCCGACGATCGGCTGGCAGAAGACCGAGGGAACTCCATTCTGTAGCTTTCTCAAGGTCTTCAGTAGCCCTATCAACCTGCGTCAGGGTCCATTGAAGAATAAAGACCTCCTCACTATTTGCGGTCTTTTTGGATTTTTTCTGGGAGGAAGCATCTGCTGAATCATGCTTCCTTTTGGTTCTTGCGGCGGAAGGGACATCTGGCTCTTCCACCATTGGTTTCTTCCCCTTTCCCGAAGCCTCAGCCACTGGCTTCAAATTCCTAATACCTTTATAGGAAGGGTCGGGAGAGGGAACATAAACTATTTGATTAGCAGTCAAGGCTCGGGGCGATCGCTGCTCAACTGTTGCAACGGCCCTGGCAGCCTTGGCTCTAAGATTTTCAGGGTTCATCCTTGGAGGCACTGCAAGGAAGGACAAGAATCAGAATTTCAGAAAGGTACATCAGTTCCATGAAGTTAAAAGAGGGTGTCAAGAAGCTCACAATGAGCCAGCCCCCAATACTGAAGGATGGAGTTGTATTCCACCTCCAATCCATGTATCTCCTGATACCATGGAATTGATTTGATCTTCTTGACGGCCGTCTCGTCTTCTTTGGACAAAGGAAGAACCCGGTTACCCTCAGCATATGAAGAGTAATATCTCCAGACGGTCGGGAAGTTGAGATCCGATTCAGGCGCTCGACAGAAAAAGTATCTCTCGCGCCATCTTTTGTGATTGGAAGGGCAAGTTCCATTGGAAAGAATGCTACCCCTCCTGCCAAGCTCCTTACGATTGGAAAGTACAACCCAACCAGGAGAATGGGAAACAGAAAGAAGGTGGAAGTGCACAAAAAGGGCGAGAGAGGGCGCAATGCCCAGTTCAAAACACAAACCCAAGAAGCCGACCATGAGACGCCAGCTATTGGGAAGCAACATTCCAGGACAAATGTCCCAATGAGTCAGAATGGCTGCAAACAGAGGATTGAAAAAAGGAAAGCGAACCCCGCTTTCCAATGCATCAATGTACAGGGAAAATTCGCCTGGAAGGATCAAATCAACCCTCTTGTCAGGACGGGGAACCCTAACTTGGTAAGAAGGAGGAAAGTCGAAATCCTGAAGAGCTAAAAGAAGAGTATCCTCTTTATAAGAGGAAGGAACAGAATCAGGTCCACCACTGGATCTGGAAGTTTGTTTGGACTGCCCAGAAGACTCGGCGGTCGCCCTAGGGGTCGTGGATGGTCCAGACTCAGGCAGGGTAGAAGGAGTCTCAGTTTTTCTTTATGATCTTTTTTGGTTAACGTCAGTAAAGTCACGCCAGAGAGCAGTTAGGGTCTTATTATCACTATCTGACTGCTCAGAAGGAAGGGGAACAAAGGCTTCGTTACCACTATCACTTTTACCAGCGCTAGGTACGACGGAAGATTCGGAAGAAACCCTAGTATCTTCCATTTCTAAAGGTCTCACTACGGTACAAGAAAACCTAGAGACAGAAAGTTAACTTTGCAAAAGGATCAGTAAACTTACTGATTCGGTAAGACAAAGAGCTCGAGGGAGAGAAGGCGCGAAGAAGACGACGAAGGTTCAAATTCCAGACAAGAAGAACGAAACCTACGAAGACAACAAACTGCTTTTAAGTGCCCGCACGAGTGTTCAAGACGCGAACGATCGAGATTTATTCGGCATCGACGATCGAGATTCAAAGATGTTTTGAAAGTTTGAACTCATGAATCCAAAGTAGGCGTTTAGAAACCGTCGCTTGGGTTACGTGAGCCACGATAGTTCAACTGCCAAAAGACACGTGGCATTGCCCTCACAACGCTCAAGGAAAGATGACCACCGCATTAAATGCGGCATGACGTTTAATGGAAGACGCAGAGACTATTGCTTGATGAAAAACCCAGTTAAAAACCAAATCCTCGGGATCGACCGAACGCTTGGTCTGGGGGGCTCGTGAAATGGAGAAATTATGATTGAACCGGGTTCATGCTTGGTTCGACCGCTCGACCCTGATCGAGACGAGTGGAATCGACTTGCTTCCGAGCGAGCCAGGTCCAGAAGGAAGCTTGCTGAAGAAGGAAACTGAATCAGCAACAAGCACGCCCTAATCCGATACTTACGGATTAGGTTAATTACTCTGATGATGGCAGACGGAACTCGACGGCTGTAACTTATCATCATTGGAGGGATAATCATCAAATTACCTGGAGATTATCCTAGGAGTCCTCTACTAGTCCAAACTAGTAGAAGTCTATCGCTCAACAAGTCTAACCGTTAGCATCCAACGACTATCCGAAGAAGGCTCGAATACATCCAACAAACCAGGTTCGAAGGTACATTCTATATAAACCCTACTTACCACTACGGTGAGGAGGACGACCAGATTCATTCTCATATCTCTGGACATAAACACTCTCATGCTTATGATCTAGATTGTATTCCAGTTATTCATTCCTTAGCTCTGTGATCTAGCAAAGCCATTTGTGATTAAGTTCATCGACTGACTTAGCCTTCGAAGGTGGACTCCCGACCCCAGCGGTCAGGCCACGTCTAATGCTTTTGTTTTACAGGTCATCATCAAGGAGATCTAAGGGCTGAGCAGAAAGTGGACGCATCACATATCATGTCAGTTCCAGATACGTCCATTCCTCCCCTCTCAGGATCCTTTCCAGTATCATTCACACTAGAGTCACGGATATTACTCACCAGACTCATCAACCCTATTGGTCATCACCAAATAGTAGACGGGAAGCTCTAACGTCCCCCTCACGGATCATTTCACCGGTCTTGAGTGCCCGTGAGCCCAAGTCTAGCCATTTGCAACCCTACCAATAAATGGCCCCTTTCAGGTAACTGCAATGCAATTTATGTCCTCTCACGGGGTGGTTACCGGTCTTGAGCGCCCACAAATCCACACTACTACCACGAGTTGTTCGGTCTCAATGCCCTTCCGATTCGGGTCTGATATGATAGGGACATCCTAGCCAAACGCCACTAGACAAGTCCTATGTATGTCATCCAATAACCCGGGAAAGCGTCGATGGACATCTTCGGAGAACATCCCATACTATTCCCTCCGATGTCCAAGGACAGAAGCACCAGTAGGGTACTCCTCAATCCCAAGTTATACTTAAGCAATCACATGCCCAAGTTCATCATATCAATTCACAAGATACAACATCATAGTAAACATTCAATTCATGATATTGACATACTTCATCGTATATTGAAATTGATAAACATGATAAGACATTAAAATAAAACTAATGTAAACACAAAGCTACTGTTAAAAGACATATGTAGCAAGTCTAACATGATAAGAATATGAAATAGAAACTATGTTCACTAGGTTAGGAACACCAAGTCAAAATCTCATGTCCTTTGTAATTATATCGATAACTATCCTTACCTTGAATTGGAGAAGAGAATGGTCCAAGATCACAAGCAAGTGGCCCAAATAGTCTTAAAACCCTAAACAAGCATATATGAAAGGTTAGAGAAGAAATCAGAACAATCGGAGATCAAACGAATCAAAACTAGGCAAAAGTTGCTGACAAAGAACTCGTTGGTCGATACATTGGGTCGATAGTATCGACCAACAAGCATCGACCAAAAGAATTTCGGACAGCAAGCTGGCTTTTTGGGTTTTGGCCCAGATTTGGTCTTCCGGGTCTCGGATCGATACGAAACTTGGGGAATATTCTAAGCACAATATAGGGACACTAATTATTAAGGAATTAACATAATCCAATGGTCCATTTAGAAATCCCCAAATTGGCATATCAAGGTTAAGAGTTGTTAATCATGGCATTGGCTATATCTTAATGCAAATTGGGGAAAAACATAGTGGATTAGGTAGGGATCACTTAGAAGCAGCATTGAACTCATATGCAAGGTATAGATTAGGTTAATCATAGGCTTCATCTCAGTTTTGGTAAATAAAGCAAGTTGGTGAGCAATAAATCATGGAAATGCATGGTTAATGATCATGAGGTAAACAAATCATAGCCATATCGGGGAAAACATCAATGTATAAGGTATAGAAGGCTCATGGCAAGGTGTTTGCAAGGTTGTAGCACCTTGGCCATGGTCCCAACAGTAAAATAGAGAAAAGATGAGTGAGAAAGTGATTAGGAGAGAGAGTCATACCTTGAGAGTAGAACAAGAGAGTGGAAATGAGTGGTTGGCAATGATTAATGCAGAAGATGCTTCACCATTACCAAGGAGGAGTTCTTGAGAGGCTCTCCCACGTTCTCAGATGTTGAAATCGCTGGAATAGGGCTCCAGTCTCGAGGAATAAATAAATAGAGAAGAATATTCCAGAGAATCTTTAACTTGGGTTCAGCAACACTGTTGGTCGATACATTTGGTCGATAGTATCGACCAATAGTATCGACCAATTCATGTTTCTGCAGAATTTTACAGAATAGTTCAACAACTTTAGGTGTGGACTTGGAGGGCTATACAAGGTAAAATTGCATGGGGTTTTCTCCTACAGTTCACTCAAGAGGTCTAGTTTCAGGGAGTACCTTCGGATTGTGCACAGGAGTCCATTTGATATCTCAACTGTCTCACTCTTCATCAATGCGCAGATTCTAACTTAACACTGATAATGTGCTCAAGGAAGGAGCAGCATCATCAATGTCCACATACTGGAGTTCCGACACCACGTCATCAACTAGCAGGGCCCATAAGTCCCTTCTACCACCACTTCGGGTCTTCGGACCTACAAACACAACAATGTCCGGGTCGGGTCAAGGTTAGGTAAAAGCTGGATTTTACATTCTCCCCCCCCCCTTAAAAGAAATTTCGTCCTCGAAATTGAAAGCGTACCTGTGCTTCCAAAAAGATGAGGAAACTTCTCCTTCATTTCGTCTTCCTTCTCCCATGAAGCTTCTTCCGGGGTATGGTTCTTCCACCGAATCTTCACCAAAGGGATGGTGCGATTCCTCAGCTACTTGTCCTTTTTATCTAGGATCTCGGCTGGTCCTTCATCGTAAGAAAGATCGACACTAAGTCCTTCGGGTGCTTGTTGTAGTATGTGTTCCCGGTTTTCTATGTACTTCCGAAGCATCGAAACATGGAACACATTGTGAACTCCAGCAATAGATGGGGGCAAGGCCAAGCGATAAGCAACAGATCCAACCATTTCCAAGATCTCAAAAGGTCCAATGAAGCGAGGGCTAAGCTTTCCTTTCACATTGAATCTCGTCACCCCTTTCATAGGTGATACTTTAAGGAAAACTTTCTCTCCAATTGGAATCTCCAGATCGGTCCTTCTCTTGTCGGCATAAGATTTCTGTCTTGACTGAGCAGACTTAATTCTTTCTCTAATCATGTCGACCATCGCACTTGTAGCTTCAATCATTTCCAGGCCTAAGACTTTTATTTCACCCGTCTTAGTCCAATACAAAGGTGTCCTACAAGTGTTACCGTACAAAGCTTTAAATGGACCCATGCCTATTGTTGATTGATAACTGTTGTTATAGGCAAACTCAACTAAAGCTAAGTGTTCATCCCAATTTCCACCCATATCCACCACACAAGATCTAAGCATATCTTCTAAAACTTGAATTGTCCGCTCAGATTGTCCATCGACTGTGGGATGATGAGCTGTACTCAGATTCAATTGGGTTCCCAAGGCTTTCTGCAATCCATTCCTAAACCTTGAGGTGAACCTAGGATCACGATCAGAAACAATACTCACAGGCACTCCGTGTAGACGAACCACATTGTCCACATAAAGTCTAGCTAGCTTGTCCAAAGTGTAAGTGATCTTCATAGGAATGAAATGGGCTGATTTAGTCAACCTATCAACAATCACCCACACAGTGTCGTTTCCTCAGCTTGTCCGTGGCAAGCTAGTCACGAAGTCCATGGAGATATCTTCCCACTTCCAGCTATGAATAGGAAGGGGCTGAAGCAATCCGGACGGAGGTTGATGAACGGCTTTAACACGCTAACAAGTCTCGCACTTGGCAACAAAGTCTTCAACATCCGCTTTCAAACCATTCCACCAGAAATGTTCCCTTAAGTCTTTATACATTTTGGTACTTCCAAGGTGTATTGTAAAGATCGACTAGTGTGCTTCTTTCAATATTTCCTTCTTAATTTCATCAACAGCAGACACATAGAGTCTACCTCTAAACAATAAAGTACCATCTAAAGATGTACTAAAAGCAGGGTCCATTTCTGAATTTGTGGCAACTTTCTCAATCTTCTCTTTCAACTCAGGGTCAGAACTTTGCAAGGCAACAATCCGGTCTCTGAGGGTGGATCTTGCCGTCATGGCATAAAGAATACAATCCGAACCCTCAGGAACCACTTCTAAGCCAAACCTTTCCATCGACAACAACAAAGGTCGACTCAAAGCACACAAGTTCAAATCCTTCCTCTGACCTTTCCTACTAAGAGCATCCACAACTACATTTGCTTTGCCTGGGTGATACTGGATATCGCAATCATAGTCAGAAACCAACTCCAACCATCTTCTTTGTCTCATATTCAGCTCTTTTTGGGTGAAGAAGTATTTCAAACTCTTATGATCTATGAAGATAGCGATCTTCTCACTGTATAGGTAATGTCTCCAAATCTTTAGAGAAAAAACAACGGCGGCAAGCTCTAAGTCGTGAGTGGGATAATTCCGCTCATAATCTTTCAATTGCCGAGAGGCATAAGCCACAACCTTTCCGTGTTGCATCAACACGCAACCCAAACCGATCTTGGAAGCATCAGTGTAGACTGTCAACCCACCGGAACTATCAGGTATAGTTAAAACCGGGGCGCTTGTCAATCTAACCTTCAGTTCTTCAAAATTCTTCTCGCAAGTTTCAGTCCAAACAAACTTCTCTTCCTTTCTTGTTAGCTTAGTCATAGGGGCAGCCAACCTAGAAAAGTTCTCAATGAATCTTCGATAGTATCCTGCCAATCCAAGGAAACTTCTTATCTCAGTCACGGTCTTCTGTCTTTCCCAATCGGTAACCGTTTGCACTTTCTCCGGGTCAACACGAATACCTTCGGCTGAAACAACATGGCCAAGAAATACTACCCTTGAGAGCCAAAAGTCACACTTGCTAAACTTAGCATAGAGTTTCTTCTCTCTCAACCTTTGCAATGTGAAGTTCAGACGTTCCACATGCTCTTCCTCATTCTTCGAGTAAATCAAGATGTCATCAATAAAAACGATTGCAAACTTATCGAGCACATCATGAAATACCCGGTTCATGAGGTCCATGAACACGGCAGGAGCATTCGTTAAACCAAAAGGCATAACTTTGAATTCATAATGTCCATACCTTGTTCGGAACACCGTCTTAAAGATATCACTTGACTTCACTTTCAACTGGTGATACCCCGACCTTAAGTCAATATTCGAGAACACAGACGCGCCTTTCAATTGGTCAAACAGATCATTAATCCGAGGCAGCGGGTATCTATTCTTGATCGTTAACTTGTTCAACTCTCGGTAGTCAATACATAGGCGCATACTACCGTTTTTCTTCTTAACGAACAAGACCGGAGCTCCCCAAGGCGACACACTTGGCTGCACAAAACCTCTATCCAAGATTTCGTTCAACTGAGTTTGCAACTCCTCTAGCTTTGTAGGCACCATCCTGTAAGGAGCCTTAGACACCGGAGACGCTCCAGGAGTCAAGTCTATAAAGAACTCAACCTCTCTATCAGGGGGTAGTCCTAATAGATCGTCTGGAAACACATCAGCAAAGTTACAAGCAACACTGACATCTTCAAGTCTCTTCTTTTCTTTGACCTTGCTTCCAGATGAAGCATCTTCCATCAGGGAGTGGACTTGCATTAAAGCGGTCAAAGTCTTCTTGCTCACTCTTCCCTTCTTCCCTTGGAATTCCAAAACTGAATTCCCCTCCAATCAAAATTGAATCTTCTTTGAAGAGCACAAGATCACAGCGTTGTAGGATGTCAACCAATCAATTCCCAAGATCACGTCGAAATCTCTCATATCGAACAACACCAAATTTGCCTTCAAGTTCAATCCACAAACACAAACAGGACATTCCTCTAACACTTTATCTAGTTTAACAGCATACCCAACAAGGGTACAAATTGACAAATAACTATATAAACATCTGGGTGTTAGGTTAGTCTTCACAGCAAAAGTAGATGAAATGAATGAATGAGACGCATCCGTATCAAACAACACAAATGCTGGTAAAGAAGCGACTAACAATGTACCTGTGACAACATCGTGACAAGCTTCTTGGTCAGTACCAGATATGTGAAATCCAGCCCAAAACCTAAATTAGACACCCTATTTGTTTTGGATGAAGAAGAACTAGTTTGATGTTTGACCTTGAAGTTGGACCTTGAGTATGGTGTTGATATGTTTAGAAGGTCCTAGGAAGTCAAGTTGGACCTCTCCCTTAGTGTTGATTCGAAAACCCATAGAAAATTGATGATGGAATTCCCTACTTGAAGAGCTTGGTTGATTTAGAAAAGAGAATGCACTTTGATGAAGAGAAGATTGGTTGATGACCTTAGAGCATGGTTAGATATGATTTAAAGCCATTTTCCTATGCTAGGTAAGTTATAGTTGTTGTGTAGAAAATTTTGTTTGATTCCGATAAGAGAAAGGCCCTCAAATCCCTATTATAGGCTATGCTGTCAGCCTGAGTCGAGTGTCTGGGTCGACTGGGCCATGCTACCCACCCACTCGACCCAAGTAAACAGAATCCGAGCAGAATCTTCTGTTTAGGTCCTTATTGCTATATATACCTCATAACTTCGTGTTTTTAGTATCCCTAGCCTCCAAAACACCTAGAGAACGAAGGAAACTCATCTCCAAGCCTCCTTTGGTGTAGAAGAAGATCTACATTCAACTCTCAAGCTTTCTCTCTTTTGTTCTTCAATCAAAGGTTAGTATTCAATCTATTATGCTATTGATTCATTCTTACTATGATCATTCTCTTCTCTGATCTGAGATTATGAGGAAGATATTGCATCTCTGCAATCATATCTTCTACAATCTCTTCTCTTTCTATAAGCTATGATTTCATATTCATTCTTTGCATGATTTTCATGATTTCTTCTTAAACTATGATCATGTTCTTATTTCGATTTCTTCTAGCATATTAGATGCATCTCTATGATCATTCTTACTCTTGATTTACTGTGTTCATGTACTAGAATGAGGTCTCATCATCTCTAGTTCATCTCTTTCATTCATAGCTTGTTTTCAATGAAAACCATGTTGTTTTCCAAATTAGAAAGTCTTGTTTTCCAAAATAGAAACCATGATTCTAAATTAGTAAGTAATGGTTTTAATGGTGTTTGATGTCTAAATTATGCTTTTTAGTCTTAGACTACTGTGTTAGACAATCCCTCCAAGTTTCGTCGCATTCCAGTTTGTGTAGCATAGGTTTCGGATCAAGATTCTCTTTTTATTTCCGGATTTGCTCTTGGGCAGATTGCCTGGGTCGACTGGAGCACTCAACCCAGCCAATCAACCCGCAAGAACAGCAACTCTATTTTTCATCCGTTTCGACTCCAATCTTTTGGAATCACTTCTTATGACCTATACATGTTTTGTCAAGCTTGTTTAGGTGATTTTGGATATGTTCTCTGATTTCTTATTTGAAGACTATAAGTTCAGATTACGAGGTGAGTATTCCAACTCACAATATGCCTATTTACATGTCTTATGGTATTATGACATGAATGCATGATTTAGTTACTGTTATGTTAGTTTCCATTATGATATGAATGCTGTAAGTACAGTAGGATCTTATTTCCTTATTTACTTTATGTACTTGATCATGAATGAATACTCATTCATGTATGTTTCTTATTCATTTAATCTTGTCTTATTATACTCTTCTATTTGATCAGATATCTGTCGTGGATGATATGACTGAATTATGATTGTGATTGTTTAGGTATGATTTGGGATTGGGGAATGTCCTTTTGACATTTATGTCCTTGGACCTCATTGGGAGTAGTATGGGATATTTCCAATGTTGCCCTTTGACGCTTTCTCGGATTATTTGTTGTCATACCTAGGACTTGTCTAGCAGTGTTTGACTAGGTTATACCCCTGTTATATCAGACCCGATTCAGAAGGGTATTGAGACCGAACGACCCGTGGTAGCAATGGGGATTCATGGGCGCTCAAGACCGGTAACCAACCCGTGAGGGGACATGAATCACATTGTGGGGGCCATTTATGGGTAGGGTTGCATATGGATAGACTTGGGCTCATGGGCATTCAAGACCGGTAACCAACCCGTGAGAGGACATGAGAGCTTCCCGTTTACTATATGTGGATGACCTATAGGGTTGATGAGTCCGTAGTCTGGGACTATGCTGACTCTAGTGTGAAGGATACCGGCAAGGATCGCCAAGGGCGAGGAATGGACGTATCTGGATCTGAGTTGATATGACTAAGTAGAAGACTTGCATTGGGCTAGGCTTTACCCTGACATGCGCCAATACTTAGACCAAACGGTTATGTGAGAGAGCGGTGACTTAACCCCCAACCATGGATTGTCCAAGATGGATGAAGGACCCTTTGCCAACCGGCGTTGTGAGATGAGACCTACCCAAAGAAGTATGGTGCTATGACTTAAAGCATGTCTGCCAATAGAGACCAGCATACATATATAGAGTTAGAAGCATATTTGCATATATTGTTTCATATCATTGCATATATGTTTGTTTGTGAATGCATGTGAAGATGCTTATTGTGTTTGGTTTACTTGCTAAGTTCTTTTGAGCTTACCCTTCGGGGGACTTGTTTTTAGATGACATTGCAGGTACGAAAGAGAACCCGTACACCAAAGACAGAACCTTTCCTTATATGGTACAGCTCCGGATGTCCTTGGACAAGGTAATGAACAGCGAGGCAGCCAACACTCGGATTTGGGCTGCATTGATGGCTCCCATTGACGGCAGCCGGCATCGTCTTATTCGCCGATGGGATCGTGCGCTAGATGCTGATCTGAAGCTTCAAGAGTATGACCCTAAAGTGGAGAAGATGAAGACTGAAGAAGAAGAAGAGCCGACTGAAGATGTGGATTAGATTCTCTTGTTTCTTCTAGACTTTTATTTTACTTGTATTAGCTTAGAGCTTGCTTTAGATTTCAATCTACCTTCCGCATATGTTGTGGGGTATATTTCCGCTATACTCTACAGTTGTCTTTTGATTTGGTATCTTGTTTCTGCACTCTGATATTCTTTAGTGATCTTTCTATGATCCTTTCTTGACTTTTACTATTAACTTATTAGAATACAATGATTTGTTCTTGCTTTTGATTATGTTATTGTGCTAAATGGATATGATCGCTCCTAAACTTGATCTTTTGGGCTGTGGATCACTCCCCCGGCTAACCCAGATAGGGTATAGGCTGGGTGTATTTGGGCGGGATGTGACAAGATATACTGAAGACTCTGCCGGCAGGAGGAGCAGGGACACTCTTCTGAACAAGAGCACTGGGTTGAGCAGACTTCTTGGGGCAGAGGCGGGCAAAATGGCCAGGCTATTTGCAAAAGAAACAAACATTATCCTTTGGTCCAACAGAGGTAGCTGCCACTGGAGGTCTCTGAGATACAGGCCTGGGATGCACCATTCCAGGTTGAGGAGGCTGGACAATTCCCACAGGTCGGGTCCCACTAGTCTGGCCATACTGGCCTACATGAACAGCACTAGGACTCGGCCCAACACTCCGGGGCTGATAGGTGGGAGTGGGGTACGGTGCAGGCCTCGCAAAGCGACGGTCAGTACGATCAACAAATGCAGGAGGTCTGGACTGCCAAGGTCTCTGTGCTCACTAAGTAGGAAAATGAAATATAGAAATAAAACTCTAGACTTATGAAGAAATATAATCATATTCTAATTAGGAAACCTCAGTCCATGTTTTGAACAACCTCATATCACCATGACTTCTTTTTTTAAAACATCAGTAGTGAGTTATTGCATAGAACATAGAATATGCAATAGAACCATGGTTAACATGAAATAGAACAATGGTTATACTTATTGAATAAAACTAAATTAATCTAGAAATACTAACACTTATTTCAACCTTTAATAGTTAGTTTCATAATCTGTTAACATAAGCCACTTAAAAGTTTTACTTTTCAAGTTAGTTTCGTAATCTTCTATGTAAGCCAATAAAGAGTTGGCTGAAACTATTCCATTACATGTATCATTTTATGGGATGAAGAGAGAGGGCAGGAGGATAGAGTAGCAAAGAGAGGAGGTAAAGACCTACTCACTCACCAACACCTATAAAATGAAGCAAAAAGCATTTGAAAAGGACACCAGAATTAGAGGTTGTATGGCAATGATTCTGGCACACTTATTCAGTGCCATTTGCCCATTTTGGCATAGTAGTCGCTAAAATCTTGTATGGTAAACCGGTCTAAAAAATGTGTGTTGGTTCAGCAAAAGTGTGCTGAACCGAGTGTTTGGCACACAAATTGGTTTTGCTCAAGAAGCTCCAAACTTGGTCACAGAAGCATTTCTTGAGAAAACGTGGGGTACAAGTGGTGAAAAACGACTGCAATGCGTTGATGGAGGGCATTATTTTCACCTTATAAACATGAAAAACCACGGACTTCTCCACTCTCTCGCATCTCTCTGCATTCCACTAAGTTCTGCTGCAACCCTACCTTCTTCCTCGTCGTTGTCGTCATTGTCATCCAACCAGCGAGTTCAGCAGTCGACACCGTTACTCCATCATCTCTCCTACTCCCAATCGATCATGGAAAACTCTATTCCTCATCGCTGTCATCCAACCAGCAAGTTCAGCAAAACTCTATTACTCGGCATCACTTTCGGGAAGCGAGAGATTCATTTGTCCAACCAGCGAGTTCAGCAAAATGATGATCCAAACTATGGCGAATCACTGTCTTTTACTCTCCTTCCTTTCTTCAAGGAAGCATCTAAAACAGAAAAATCAAGCAGAAAGCACCTATTCTTCTCTCCCTTCAGTTCCGCTCTGCATTTCCTTTCAGTGGTTTTTTTCATTTTTCTGACTGGTTTGTTGTTTTGTTTTTATTGGACCCCCTCTCTTTCTCAGTTACGGAGACAAACAGGAGAAACAACAAAAGTAACAGAAAGTGAGAATCATGTGATGCACCTCTGTCTCTTCTCTTTCTGTAAAGCTAAAGCAGCCCACCATTTGTTCTAATACTTCTTGTTTTTATAAACATTTTCAACTCCTGAGATTATCGTTTATGAAATGGCTTCAAGTGCATCAAGGTTCATCAAGTGTGTTAAAATCGGAGATGGAGCTATTGGGAAGACTTGTACGCTTATTTGTTACACAAATAACAAGTTTCCAACTGTAAGCCTCTGTTTACACTCCTAGAAATCGATTTGGCAGTGGCAGATGAACAATTTTTGGGGCTTTATATGGAGTTTCAAGGGGTTCTGCTTATAGGTTTTTTACTTTTCTATAATTGGCGATTTCATAGTTCTGTAATTACATGAGCTTTGACAGCTTTCTTCAATTGATTTGTCCTTTTTCTATGGGTTTTTTTAATCTGTTTAGATGTTAGAGAGATTTATCTCACCAATGCATTTGGGTTTCAATGTTTTCCACAGAGTATAGAGGCTCATTTATTTTCCTTTCCTTTAAGGAATTTAATATGTTAGATTCAAAGTTGAGAAGATCTGGGGATTCATTTGGTGGGGGGGGGGAGAACGAAATGGTTCACCTGTTTGAGGCTTGGTATAAGAACCGGAGTGAAAACTCTTCAATCAAGGCCTCAAATATCAAGATCATCCAGACATGGTAGAAGATCTCGCTCTCGAGAGAGAGATCTTGCCACCTTGAAAAAGAGAGATCTTGACCATCTCGGTGAGATCTCAGTCGAGATATACAATTTTTTGCGTCCAACTCGATGGCCCATCTCGGTGGGTTTTAGGGTCCCAATTGGGTTGAAACTTGATATTTAGCTTATTGAAGACCTTTTAAACACATTGGTGGCCTTGGTTTTTGGCGTCAACTCGGTGGCCCATCTCGGTGGGTTTTAGGGTCCCAATTGGGTTGAAACTTGATATTTAGCTTATTTAAGACCTTTTAAACACATTGGTGTCCTTGGTTTGAGAAACAACCCAATGTATGATTTCTAAGTCTACCCCATAGTGTGAAATCAAAATGTAGTAGGATTAGGGAATGCAATGTTATATAACATGTAATATAGAACCTTTAAGGCATATAAATGATAAGTAAGTATATCAAATGCATCAACTAACTTAAATGTTATCAAAATTCCATCCATATGAGTTTCAAAATCTCAATTTTCAAGAATAGAATAATTATACAACCATTAGAAGTTCTATAGAAGTCATTAAATCATAAATTCATAAGACAAGTAGAGAATGATTGATCTTCTTTTGATGTTGTAGATGTGCTAAGAGTAGTTGCAACTTGAAAGTGAAAATTCAGCAAAAATCCACAAAAAGGCAAAAATTAAGAGTTCCAGCGAGATCCAGGGCGAGATATCCCAACTCTCTGCTCTCGACCTCCATCTCATCTCGCCAATGTGAGAAAATGAGATATCTCGCGAGATCTCCCACCATGCATCCAGATAATTGGCCATAAGGCTCTTATATGCCATCCCTGAAACCATGGTAGAAGATCTCACTCTCTCTCGAGATCTCGCCACCTTGAAAAAAAGAGATCTCGACCATCTCGGTGAGATCTCGGTCGAGATATACAACTTTTTGGCGTCAACTCGGTGGCCCATCTCGGTGGGTTTTAGGGTCCCAATTGGGTTGAAACTTGGTATTTATCTTATTTAAGGCCTTTTGAATACGTTGGTGGCCTTGGATTTGTTAGAAACAACCCTATGTATGATTTCTAAGTCTACCCATAGTGTGAAACCGAAATGTAGTAGGATTAGGGAATGCAATGTTATACAACATGTAATATAGAACCTCTAAGGCATATAAATGAAAAGCAAGTATATCAAATGCATCAACTAACTTAAATGTTATCAAAATTCCATCCATATGAGTATCAAAATCTCAATTTTCAAGAACAAAAGAATTATACAACCATTAAAAGTTCTATATAAGTCATTAAATCATAAATTCATAAGACAAGTAAAGAATGATTGATCTTCCTTGTTGTAGATGTGCTAAGAGTAGTTGCAAGTGAAAATTCAGCCAAAATCCACAAAAAAAGGTGAAAATTTAGAGTTCTAGCAAGATCCAGGGAGAGATATGGCGAGATATGGTGAGATCTCGAGCGAGATATCCCAACTTGCTGCTCTCGCCCTCCATCTCGTCTCGCCAAGCTGAAAAAACGAGATCTCCCACGAAGCCTAAAACCTGTGTCTGTTTCGAGGGAGGAAAAAAGAAGGGAAGACAAAGGGGCAAACTAGCACAGAAGCGTGCCCATTTTGTATATACCATACAATATTTTGTGCTCATTTTGCCAAAAAAACGTGCCCAACCATACATGATTTTAATACCTATTCTATGCTAAATTGGGAAAACTGACATAGAAGCAAAAAAAATTCATTATGTGACGAATTGGGCAAATTGGCATAGAATTATTGCCATACAACCCCTAAATGCCGTGCAACCGGGAGAATATTAGAGCTTGATCCAAAAGCTTCAATTCATACATGATGCTCTCCAAAATTCCTTCATATTTATTTGAAACCTGGTTCCAGTCTACTTACGTAATCCCTTGATTCTTTCAATAACTCATAAGAAAGAAAAAGCAAGTACAATGGGATAAGGAGATTCAGCATTCAGCCATAGGGGTGTTGGGTCACCCCCAACCAGGTCAGCCAAAATAGGACTAATACTTTCAATATAAGGCACATTCTCATTCATTATAACTATAGGGTGGGGGCCTTAAAAGGCATTACATACTTATGAGCAGCAATACTTGCTTCACAAGAGAAAATTAGAAACAAAAAAAAAAAAAAAAAAAAAAAAAAAAAAAAAAAAAAAAAAAAAAAAAAAAAAAAAACAAAACCAACACCCGCCAACAAAACAAGCCCAACACAAACAAAAAAAAAAAAAAAAAAAAAAAAAAAAAAAAAAAAAAAACAACACCCCCACACCACACCCCCGAGCAGGCGCGCCCCCCGGGCCCCCCCCCCAACATTTCCATAAAATAGACACCCCCCCCCCCCACAAAAAAGGGGGGGGCCCCTTTTTTTGCGGGGCTTCGCGAATAAGCGGGGGGGCGCGGGGGCGGGCCGGCCGATCTAATCGGACGGCCCGCATTGTTCTTCCATTAAAATAATCTAAACAACCTGTAAAAGCAGCTTTTTGGGAACGGGTCGGTCCAATGACGCTAAACCGGTTCGAGTTGGGCGGTTTGGGTTATCACTTTTGAGTTGTACTATATGTTATAAATACGTTTTATAAAACACAACGTACATACAATTGTTTTATACCTTTAACAAAATACATTTGTATACGATACAAAATGATTTCAAACCCATGCGCGGGTAAATTTTGAATTTCAAAATATTTTGAATCACAAAAGCGTTTGTTTTCTACATCTTGTGTTTCATTTCAGAATCAAAAGCCCCAAATCCATTTTTCATGTTGCAGAGGAGAATTAGAAGACGAAGACGAATTTTCATGGTTACAACTGTTGTTGAAGAAGAAGTTGCAGAGGAGCATTTCCCAGTTTCAGAGGTTCCAGCGTTGTTGAAGAACATGTTGCGGAGGAGCATTTCCCAGTTTGATAGGTAATAGCGTTCTTGAAGAAGAAGAAGCAAACCTTAAAGCTTCAGCAGAAGAAGAAGTAGGTTGAAGTAGTGGGTTGAAGAAGAAGAAGCCGTAGATTGGGTTCTCGCTCCAAATGTTCTCGCTCTTAAAGAAGAAACATGAAATGGTGCAATTATTCTGTCCTAAAATGCTCTTGGTTTACATTATTCACATCACTTCTTGCTAATTTTGTCATTTACCCTAATTTCAGGAGACGCTGTGAAGGTGAAGAAGAAAAGGAAGACAACGATGGGAGTAAGGTTGGAATCGAGCCGTACGCGGTTGAGTTTTCACTGAGTGGGGAGCTTCTGCTTTTGGACTCTCTGAAAGTAAGATTTACCGGTGGGTTTTCTCGTAATGACATCTGATTTATAATATTTCTGTTGAAATCATTATTTTATTATTTGCTTAAGTGTTGAATTTATAGCTTTCCATTCGATTTCTGATTAGCTTGGGTACAGATTTTTTGGCAAAGGTAATTGGATTTGTTCCCAAAGTCTCGTTGTACAAAGTTGGTTTTGTTGAACACAATAGCTTCACTCGGGCTTTTTTATTTTACTAATAGAGAATACGATGTTTCATATTTTTGGAAATTAATGACGTTTCCACTTTTCCTAAACCTATGCATCTTCAAAGACAAACTTTGCATTTCATGATCTCCTTGATTGAAAGAAAGAAAAAAAAAACCCTGCTTGCCTTATCTCGAATTTCGTATGTTGCTGAAATTCTATGGCATAGTCCATTTTGATTTCATCTCGTCGACTTGTGGTCTCGCTTGGATTTCTATGATATTGTTAAACAACCAAAACATAAGTGAGAAGAAAATTTGTTTGAAGCAGTTCCATTGTACAACAATAATAGGTGAGTAATCAGCACCATTGTTTGTTTATTAATATGTTATACATCATTCGCCTGTTTCCTTCTTTTTAGTTGAGCCTATAGCCTCCTAAAGCATGCTAACCTAGTGCCATATAGTTGTTCAACATTTCAGGTTTTTGATATTTTATTTTTTCCCCATCATTAGTAGTTCTTTCAATGGTGATAGTAGTTGGTTGTAAGTAGAAAGCATTATCTCTATTCTCAATGTCATGGTTATATGCATAGTTTGTATAAACTTTCTGGAAGTAGTGGACAAGAAACAATATGGTTGGTTGTAGGTTTGTCCTACTGGTGGTAAAGAGTGTAATTACAGACATGCTCTTCCTCCTAAATATGTATTAAAATCTGAAATGCAAGTTTTGTTAGAGGAAGAGGCTGAGAGGCCGAGAAGATATCGATTGAGGAAGAGATTAGAGAATCAAGTAGATGGAATATTATTTGTGCCACTAGTTCTACTGTTCTATCCTATAATTTGGATTTTAGTAAAGTAGTTCCAAGTAGTGTGATATTTTGGTAGTAGTGTTCAAAACTATGGTTGAGCAGTCCCTCTTTGAAACCTTACATTATTTTGGTGTCTTTTGTAAGCTCCAAGGGCTCGAGTCATGTGAATGAAAAGTTGAAATGCGCTCTCGCATTATAAGCCCGACATTGTACTTTGAAATTGGAATTTGATTTCTACTTTCGATAAAATATGTTGGAGAATAGTGGGATAATACTTGTGTTGTTGTGGCTATTTGCTTTATCATGCGTGCGTATTATCCTACGTGCTTCACTCTTTTTATAATTGAAATATTTATCGGTTTTAATTTCTTGGTTTCCTATGACATGTTTTTTTGCATTTAATATGGTGCTGTTTTAGCATTGGCTTATTAAAACATTTCGTCCATGTTTAAATTAAATGGTTTCGTGCACAGTCAGGAGATAATGTTGTTATAATAATAGGAGCTTTATGTTAAATCCAAAGTCGGTCGTGCCTATGTGGTTGTAGGGGCCATTCAATATGATATATATAATTTGATTCTATGGTTTGTACAGACTTGTGGTGGGGAATGATTTTTGAATTAAATATATAATTTCCTATAAGCATGTAAGGATTAGTATTTTGTGACTTGTGGTGGGGAACGGAGGCATTATATTAGCTGTATCATTGCACTGATTTAAGGGTATTGGTTGAAGACTTTCGATGATGTTTGGCAGCTTTGTTTTGTTTGATCATATTTGTTTTGTTTTGTTTTGACATAGTTGATCATCAAACTTTGAGTTAAAGAAAGGGGTTAGTATTGTAGATGTCCATATTTGAGTCACCGTTGTGCTTGATGAGTTGTTCTTTCAGGGGCAGTTGTGTTATCCTTGTTTAAATCATGGGCGGATGCAATTGTGAAGAGCAGTCTTCCATGTTAATGGAGCAACCCACTCCATTATGCTATTGCGGGCAAGGCAGATGTTGATCGCGACTTCAAACACAACAAAAAATCCTGGTCGCAGATTTTATAGGTGCCCAAATGGTGAAAAGCATCCACATTCTTTTATTTGGGTAGATAAGATGTGTGGTAGTGAAGCAGTAGCAACGTACGTACATTCTAGAGCTTCAACTTCGTATGACAGTGTGAATAGTAAGAAGGAAGTGAGATCCCCAATAATTTATGACAACCCACTAGGCAATCAGCTGAATTTGGGTGCTGCATGCCGAGCCCCTACTCATCAACCGCACAATCGACAAAGTGTTGGCCCGAATCACAATGTTGTATCATATAGTATTGTTCTTATGTGTTTGGGTTTTTTTAGTTTCTTGTTATGTACTTTATTCAGCAAACATGTAAATGCCGTACTTTTTTGTCAATACTGTAAGCTAGACAAAAGGACCAATTGCAAGAGGACAATGGTCAAGTGGTTGGGTATTACATATATATTGTTATGTAGTGTATCCAATTTTAGTGTCATTTGGCTCATTCTGCTTGTTTGTTGATTCCTTTATTTTGGTTGTTCCTCACGGTATGGAAGCTTACGAACATTGAGAGGATACAGGCTAATGGCTAATGATAGTCATCATATCACACTAATGGGTCCAACTGATAGTGAGGTTGCAGATGATTTATTTTGTTCAATCGACCTTGTGACAAAGAAGAGTGAGTCTGTAGTTCAGTGACTTTAGGAGCTTAGGCAATCTCATTCTTGGAAGGTCTTATCGCATAATCTAGTATTGTTATGTGTTTGGGTTATTTTGCTTTCTTGTGGTGAGAAGAATTCTTTGAGATCCCTCTACAGTCACCTTTACCATGCTTCAGTACCCCAAAGAAGAAAAGTCCTGTGGTCCCGTCTCTCCGTCCATGGAACTCCTAACCCACCCATAACCCCCAACAAGAAAAGAATTAAAATAGAAAAAATTATCCATGACATAGACAGATAACTGTTTGAGGAAGATGAGTTTAGGAAGATGGCAATCCTTTCATGAGACCTATAGTGTACACATTTACTATTCACTCATATGCTCACTCAATTTGAGCAACCAACCACTGTAATGCTCACTGACATTTTAAAATGAAGACTTACATTCATTGTGACGAAGGAAACATATGTCCCTCATTGTTTTATTCAAACTAGTACCACCATCCATATACAAATTCAATGTGCCATTAAAAAAATGTGAAGTACAGTCCCTCATGTATGAGCTCAACATTCTATTCCTGACCAACCACACATGCTTGGAACGCTGACAACATTCTATTCCAATCATCAGTGGTGGGCCTTGTAAGCCACCTACTTCCTATATAACCAAACAACAAATATGTAAGAATCACTCTCAAATAAAAATATATGAGCAATACAGAAAGAGATCCGTACATACATTTAGCTTAGTTAATCAATGATCAGCACCCTGACCAATATGCACTGAATTTTGGGAGGAAGGTACATGCTGTATAATCCAACAACAAATACGTAAGAATAACTTTGAAATATAAATAAATGAGCGATACAAAAAGAGATCCCTACTTTCATTTACCTTGGTTGAGGATTGATCAGTAGTTACACCATTTTGTACTGAATTTTGGGAGGAATGTACATGCTGTATAATTCAACAACAAACATGCCTAAGATCAATTGTGAAATGAGGTAAAAAAGATGTACAATACAAAAAGGTGTGTAAATGCATTCACCTGAGTTGACCATGTATTAAAACCCTCAAACGTTGACAAATAATCAGACTCTGGCAAGGTTATGTCAATGGAGCCCTGTCCTTCCACTAGCCTGACAGACCTCTTCTTTTGTGTTTTTTCATGCCAGGGCTTCATTATTTTTCCTGATCCCCTTTTGTGAGACTCTTTTGGTTTTAATCGTAGAATTTCGGTAGTCTTCAGCATTTTCTTCCGAGGGATGCTGAGTAGGTTGCACAACGTCTACATCTTCAAGCTCTTTGAGAATCCCATTTACATGCTTACATAGTATGTTATATCCAACCTCCGTTTCACAGGCTTGGTTAATGACTTTCAAACATGTCGGAGTAATCAGCCTACTTCGCTGTAAGCAACTTAATTTCCCATCAACGTCATTCCTTGCCTCCCCTTCTCTTCCCTCCGTTCGACAACCGGTGTTAATTCTCGGACTGATCTTCTCCATCTCATCAAAAAATATTTGTTCGGGATGCACATGAGCTGGTGAAAATTGAGCACCCTTAAGATATGGACACAAAGGATCCCAACAGTCTCAAATTTCTTACAACTACATGTTAGGCTTTCTTCTCCGATATTACGCAACACCGTGTATGCCTTACCCGAATAGGAACCAATCACATCCGCCTTCAAAATCACATATTCAACAAAATTACTTGACACATTCTCGCTGTTGATACCGTGACTATCCACCAATTCAAACTCGATCAAAATTTTTTTGAATATAGTTGGAGTATATAACTGGTAAGCTTGATTCAACATAGGTTTAAACCTATGTGCACCTCCAAGAACCTCATTTCGTGCATCAAATTCTTTTTTCATTTCATTTGCACGTTTTGCCTCCACAACATCGTTGAAATGTCTCATAAACCTTACAAGATCTAGTTTGCGTCCAAGACATTGTTTCAAATCAGCATTCAAACTTTCAGCCAATCGTGTGCTCCTCACACCTAGTGTGAAACAGTCCTTCATGTAACAACAAGCCCATTTATTCCTTATTTCATATGTTCTATCTAGCCAAGCAAAGTTTTACAACCCCATGATTTTCTCTTAAATTCCTCCATGCAAATTCAAATTCCTCAACTTCGTATAATTGTAGATGCATTTGTACAAAATTCCGGAGAATTGTGACTTCTCACTCATCAAATATCCATGGTGTTTCTTTGCATTTTGCCGGAGATGCCAAGTGCACAATGCATGGAATGTATTGGGTGCAACCTCGCTTAGTGCCCTTGACATTGCAAAATCGTCCCTGGTCGTGAAAATTGTCATTGGCTTCTTGTCACCATTAACTCCAAAGAAAGTTTGAAATAACCATTGAAATGACTCAGTTGTCTCATCATAAAGCAAGGCAGCTCCAAAGATAACCATAGTCCTATGATGATTAAATCCCACAAACACAGCCAACGGTCTATTTTCTTTGTTTGTGCAGAAAGTAGTATCAAACACAACTACATCACCAAAAAGTTGATAATCACATTGCATCCGTGGATCAGCCCAAAATACATTTGTCAACTTATCCTCATTGTCCATCTGTACAGAATACACAAATGCAGGGTTTAAATTTCGTTGATTGTCTAGATATAACATCAAGCTCCCGGCATCCCCATATGCCAAATCATGTTGCCGTTTGGTATTCAAAAAATTTTGCAAGTCTTTCTTTGTGAAACCCAGATTTTCATTGCCCCCTGCTTGCAAACCCATCAAATTATATGTCAACCTAGTCCCCAATCCAGTTAAATCGCCATTTCTATTTCCGTGGCTTGGGTAGTTGATATTGCACGTTGGGAGCGCAACAAATGTGCAACTTCTTCAACCTCGAAGAGCATGGTTGTGTTCCTCACAAAATTTATCTACTAGTAATCGTCCATCATTATCTCTTTTGACAATCAACCTTGCTAAACAACCAGTTCTAGTCTCAGGACGTTGTCCTTTGACTTCTACTTGTTTCTCTCTTCGATGTCCTTCTTTACTACACACGTAACACCGTTGCACGATGATACTCTTATCTATAGTGCACCTGTGCAAATAATTTTTCCTAATGCTGAACCCAATCATACGCGCATACTTGTTATAACAATCATATGCTTGTTCAAAAGATGTAAATTCCATGCCTATTCGAGGTGTCACATCGGCATCCATGTCCACCAATGTTGACAGCTCACTATAAAGACACATTTACAAAACTTAGTTATGAAAAACAGGTTAACATTATTCAAATTCAAAGATGAAGCCAACAAACATTATGAGATGTGAAAAATTTAACACCAACTTCCCATCGCATCGGACACATTTGTAATCAAATCGATGAGATAAGTTGGAACCTGGCATCCGATCACACATTGATCTAGTAGTATATAGGCCTGAACATTTTGACAGCCGTGTCTTAGAAGAACTGAAACAAGTTGTCCCATTCTATTGAATAAGCCTTTTCTGTTCCAATATAATCTCTCAGTTCTGGGTTTTTTATACGACTCATACGAAATACGTGTTTCAAATGATCTCCTTCTTGCTTTCTATAACAAATCAAAATCTCATGTTGATCTTGTTCTTGTCAAATGTGAAGTATAGTCGCTCATGTTTACAACATGAATGCAGCAGAGTTATAAACATTTGATTCAAAACAATTTACAAAAAAAAAATATAGAAGAAAAAAAATTTCCAAACCTTCAACACAAACAACCGAAAGAGGGAACAGCCTCGGAAAAGAAACGTTTTCACAATGCAGATACTCGTTAGAGGAAAAAGCAGGAAAAATAAGGGATCGGACTCACCAAATGCACCACTTGAATGGATATCAGCTGAAGGACCTTAGTTGCACTATTGCACTGCTTCAAATGTTGAGGGCAAATGGAATATTCAGATTCGGCTGTACAGGGGTACTTGAAGAATAGTAAGGGAGAAGCGTCGGAGGCGAAAATTTTTCACAGACTTATTTGCATCGAAGTTTCATCCAAATCGAGAGTGACAAACTGAGAAACCGGAGAGGTTCAACGAAGCTGTTTTGCGTCAACGAAGCACAAATAGCCTCAACAAAATTGCCAAAAACCTAGAGATTTAATCGATTCAAGGGACAAAGAGAAATCAGAGCTTGAATAGGGACAGAGAACGAAAAAGTTCGAGGTTTCACGCCTTTTTGGGTTCGCGCCTTTTTGTTCCGTTATGTATTTCTTCATTACAAGTCTGGATCAAGTGGTCCCAGTGGTGAAATTTTTTTTTTTTCATATTTTCCGAATTATTGCTTTTCACCGTGCGTGCCCCACGGATGTTTGTGGTGAGGAAGCGTCGGGGAGCACTTTGTGCACCCCGTCGGGGTCGCCGATCCGTACTCTTCCGAGGCCTGGTCATGCTTTTCGTAGCTAACCAGGCGTCATATGTTCCACGTGGGTTGTCCCGACATTCCATGTGTGAGGCTGAAGTAGCCAGGCTTCCGATGCCTAATAATGCTTTCCGAATGTGATTAACAAAAGTTATTACGCAGATCGAAGATTATAAATTTGCGGATAAGCTAGTCAGCCAATTACTAAATGACAAAAGCTTTGATCAAAGAAACACGAAGACAATCTTATAAAAGATACAAAATTCAATGTTCATTTCTCAAAATATCCTCAAAATAAGGAGATAGATTGACCAATACATCGGAAAAAGAGTGACTTAAACAAAAAATAAGAGTTCCTTAAAGTATTCTTTCCAAAACATGATTGACATCGAGATATGTGGGTCAGCGGGAGAGTCGTCATCCTTGGTTGAACTTGACGTGTCTCCATCTTCTGAATCTTTATCTTCATATTCTTCTTCACTTTCTTCATTATCCCCTTCGATTCATCGAGTCGGGATATTTGAGATTTCTAAGGTCAAAGAACTTCCGGGAGGGGAGAATCCCCGAAGGAAGCATCTTGAAGTCAACAATTTGGACAAATTTTATGAATTTCGAGAGAATATCCGATCGGAACAAACCTTCACCATATTTTTGCGAGAATCCAAGAAAGGCTGGATTATCTCCAACTTCTTCAATTGCTGATGTAACGGTACTCGTGAACAACTTCATGTTCATATTCAATTCTTTTCTTTTGTAATTCAAAATTTTTCCTCTCTGATCCGTATTTCTTCAACCATAACAGTCTTCTCCTTAACAGATCTCATCCAATTCCAATTTCAAATTTTCCTTCTCTTTAGAAACCAAATCTAAAGACACTCGAGATTATCCTTCTCCTTAGAAGTCTCCACGAGGGTCAATCCCAATTGGTTTTTCCCGACACTCTAAATCGGATTTTTCCTTTGAAACTGAATCAAAGGCTTTACTGCAGACATTGATGTTGTTGCTCCAAATCGGACTTAAATTTATCAATCTTCGGAAATTTTCCAGAATCTCATTTCTTTCTTTCTCAAACTGTTTAGACCAACTAATGGCCCTTGCTAATTTCTCTCTCGGTTCATCCCTCTCAAGCGTAGCAAGTCCGGCCCTTTCCGGACCATCGTTCTTCAACATTTCAATCGAAGAAGTTCATCCTTATGATTTAGAACTGATGCCCTTAAATTTGACACTTCTTCCCGCAGATCGGTGCATAGATCGAGAACACATTTCATAATCACTATGTAAACCATCTATATCGGAACATAGTTCCATTTCTCCCGAAATGAGCAGACCTCTAAATTTCTTTACGATGATTTCAAGCTTTTTCTCGGTTCTTCTACCTCATCAATCAATCTCAAACTGCCGCTTTATGAGGCTTGTCATTTTCCAAAGAAAGAACCTTCTCTCTTTCCAACACTTCAGAAAAGGCATTAAAGGCAGCACCAAAACATCTGCATTCAAAGTGATGAACAGTTAACCAAAACTAGATAATAAAAGATGAAAAAAAAACCCTTTCTCTTGAATCAATGAACCTGAATAAGAGAAATGGAAATTCATTCCTTACCCCCGAGCATGTGAGTACGAAACGAGGATCGGTCATCTTTGGATGTCTCTCTTTTATCTCGAGGAATTCTGCCTTTTGTTCCCCATTCACGTGCTACTTCCCGGTTCCGATTAGCGGTGTGATTTTCCTTCAATTTCCAAAGCTGGGTTAAAGTGATCCCCTGAATCACCATCGGTGTGGGCATCATCTAATCGCCCGGGTACCAATCGGAAGAGGATTGGCGGGTTCAATTACTTCATGGGGGTTAACATCAACAACGACATCACTAGAAGGAACTTGTAAGTCAACAACTTCAGCCGCAATATTTACCGGCTCCTGTTGACCATTGGTAGGATCAACTGGCATAACTAAAAAAGGGGGAACAAGCATCTTGAGAATCTTTATCGGGGACATTTGGGACAATCTCTTCAACAACATCGGGCACAACATTGATATACTGGAATAACATTTTCAATAACGAGGACAATAAAAATTAAATTTGGAACACCGGATGATCACCAAGTTACGTATCATTGTCGGGAACATCCATCGGGATATTTTGTTCATTTTCATCTTCATGATGGGGAACAGAACTATTGTCACCAAACAATTGATCGGACATTTGATCAATGATATTACCCTGCAGCATGTGTACCAATTTCGTGAGCCATTGTCTTCATGTGATCAATAAAGTAAGTAGAAAAGTCCTCACCTAGTTTTTCGGCTTCAACTTGTATTTTCTACGAGGGGGCAACGAGTAATATCATGGGGAAGATGAGGTGACATGGGGGCGGTAAACGCCTCATCCGCGAGAAGAATTTTCAGGATCAATGGCTTCTTCAACAACTTTTTCCATTGAACTTTCTTTCTCAATGGGTACTGTCTCAGGGGATACTTCAATTGGGGGAGAAACAGAGGATATTTTTCTCTTGCCTTTTTTGGCGATATGTAACTCTTCAGCAAATGAAGGTCCCATGGAGCGAAGTCGACTTCTCAAGGTCCTCGCTATTTGAATCGGAGTTTCGTAGGGGACAACTTTGACAAACACAATATCAGAATTATCAGCATCTTCATTTCTTTCTACCTGATCCTGCTCCTGCCGATCAGATGGAATTTCCTCTTTAGCAACATCTTTTTTGGGCAATTTGCTTTTCTTCTTTGAAGTTTTCTTAACATCCTGCTTTCTTTTCTTCCCTGACTTCCTTGACTTGGATTGAGGTTTCTTTTCGGATTTGTTTTCTTCAAAAACAGCCTTTCGGAGTTCAGAAACATTGGGAACTTCGTATACATCAGTTCCTAATGAAAAACCAAATGTAAAAGTGCAAAACAAATATTAATTTATATTAAAAAAAACCCACAATTTCTCAAACAATTTAATTGTATACCTGGAAGAAGCCCATGGCTGGCCAGACCTGCATCAGTTCTTAGATCTGCCGCATCAACCTGGTTCTCCACGGGGAATTAAACCCCAAGTCTCTTGGTCATACTCATTTAGTTCGGGACGCTTATTCAAGGGAAGAAGAGAACTCGAGAGAGTGCAAACACCAACGGGAACGATAGTTAGGAGTGGGAATGGCACGAAAAAAAATACTTTTCTCTCCATTGTTTGTTGTCACGAGGGATGGAGGAATCGGTAAAAATACGGGTTTCCGGACCCAACTCACTCGCAATACAAGTTCTTCTCGCAAAGTGTATGTAACCTCTCTCACGGGAAACTTTCGGAGTATGATAGTTTACGAAACAGTTCTATAGAAGGGAGACGCCCCATTCTACGAATAAAAGCAAAAAAAGCGTAAACCAATCTCCAAGCTGTTTGGAGTCGGTTGACAAGGACAGAGACATGGTAGTAGTCAAGCGGTGGTGAACTATGGGAAGCAAAGGAACTCTAAAACCAGACTCAAGATGGTCAAGGTAAACAGCAATAACTCCATGCTCTGCATCATATGGATGTTCGGAGGGTTCGGGAACCCATACCTTAGCATCGGAGGGAAAGAGATAATCTTCCAAGTACGAAGACAGTGCGATTTTTTAAGCTTACTTGGATACCACTCCGGACCAGCATATCTTGGATCTTTCTTCTCTCCGAGACATGTCTGGTGTGTAAGGAACTATATCTTCATAATGAGCATAAAGAGCGGGTTTCAGTCTAAGGGGACTAGATCGGACGACAAAATATTTAGGGTTTCCTCTGTTTGATTGGCGGTAGAAGGAGTATCGGTCGGTTTGAAGTCTTGGGTGCTTTGAAGGATTACTTGCGAGAATCCATGTCAAATGATAAAAGAGAGGAGTAAAGATTCGAAGGCCTGTAAGGCGGTAAGAGCAATGAAAATGGCGGATGATTACAATTTGTTTTCAAATGAGCGAGAGCGGATCACGGCGGATGAATAAATAGAAGGACGACGTAAGGCGAAAGAGGAGGTGGGTTCTTGAAAATTTGGAGGGAAGTATAAGGCGTTTTAGATCAATGGATATATGTATTCGTACTCGACGCGTGGAGTCAATCGAGTTGATTTAAAAGCATTACCTCCGGACACGTGGATGATATCAAACGAAAGAAGAGATATGATAACCGCATGTTGGCAAAAATTTTAATTTATGATCAAATGGATCGCAAAGGAGGAAAACGTCAAAGAAGACAAAAAGTAAAATTGAAGAGAGAGAACAAAAATGTCGACATACTAAGATTTGGCTGATCTTACGAGAGATTTGTGGGGTGAGCACGATAATCTATGGTTAGGGTTACGATGCACGGATCGACTCCCGATAAATTTCTTGTTTAAATTCATAAATGCAAATAAGTGATGGGTCACCCCATCACCAATTTTTCGACTTAATTATAAGGATTTTTTTTTAATTTTTGTTTTTTTGGGAAATTGACTTAATTAAAACGATTAAGTCCGAGGTTTCGATATTTAAAATATAATTAATTATGGAAATTACGGGCGTTGATCAAGTAAAACCCTGCGAGGTGGAGGATATATTAAAAAGTCCGATATGTGGGGAAAATATTTTCTTAACAAAAACGAAATTTAAAAGGCGATGACGTGCACAACATTACGGAATTACCTAATAGTTCCGAGGAAAAAACCTCCGACCATACTCTCGGATAAGTTGAACTCTGATCAGCATGGGGCCAACTTTGTCAATAAAATACCCCAACCTCGGTTCAACGTGATTCACTCCGGTCTAAATCTAAGATTATCGGTTTAATTCCATTATATAAAGCGAGTCTACGGGTCGGCCAACAGCTAAGAAGGGCATAATAATGGTGGATGCTACTCAACCAACCATTAAAACACAAAAAGGATGTTATATTACAAATGACAATAGATAAATTGATATAGAAAAAGGAACTAAGGGGCAAGATATATTAATATATCAGAAAAATCGTGAAACTCGACTTTTTTCTAAAACAAAAAATTTAACAAAGGACTTTCAATGTTTCTATTCAAAGTTAAACATCAAAGTTTTGGGTCCGCAGTGTGTGGATATCATCTTTCTTGGATCTTGATTGATCGCTACAATCACCATCCTTACTTGAACATTCGGTTTCTTCCTCTTGAGAATCATTATCTTCATTGTGTTCTTCACTTTCTCCATTATCATCTGCGAGAATCCTCGAGTCGGGATGCTTCAAATTATTGAGATGAAAGAACTTACGAGAGGGAACAAACTTTGGAGGAAGCGATTTAAAATCAATGTTTGGATGGATCCCCGAGTATCTGTGAAAAAATATTATCGAAACAGGACTTTCACTACGGTCTTGCGGAACCTCGGGAAAGTTGGGTTGTCTCTCGCTTCTTCAAGCTGCGAGGTAACGAACTTAGGAGAAGTTCATGATCATCCTTCATTCTTTTCTTCTCAAGTTCAAATTGCACTTCTGCTTCTTTTTTCTCTTCCTCAAACTTCGCAACCATGGAAGTCCTCTCTTTTACACTTTCTTTCCAGGCAACAGATAATTTTTTTAATTCCATACACACTTCATTGTAAGAAGTACTCATATTGTCCTTCTCCAAGGACATCGACTCAGAACCAAAGTCAAATTGTCTTTTCTGGATTTCAGGATCTTCTTTCTCCTTCGAAAGAGAATCAAATGCTTGTTGCAACAATTCATTTCTTCTTTCAAAGTTCAAATTCAATTTCTCCACTTCTTCTAATTTCATTTTCCATTCTGCTGTTTCTCTTTCAAAACCTTGGGACCAAGCAATTGCCCTTGCCAACTTAGCTTTGAATTTCATCTCTTTCATAAGTGGCAAGTCGGCCCTCTCCAATGCATTATTCTTGACATCTCAATCTGCAAGAAGTCTTCCTTATATTTCATTAACGAATCCTTTAAACCTGAAACTTCTTCTTGCAAAAAACAGTGGTTGTATCGGAAGAAATTTTAAAATCATCTTCCAAAATATATATGTCGGAACATAAATCCTTTCTCTCTCAAGCCGAAAGACTCAAATTTCCTTTATGACGATTTGAAACAATTCTTGAGCTCTCGTACCTGATCATTCAATTCAAAATTACGTTTTATCAAATTGTCATTTTCCAAAGACATAGATTTCTGTCTTTCCAAGACCTCGACAAAAGCATTGAAAGCGACACCAAAGCATCTGCAGACAAAAGTG
The DNA here is from genome assembly GCF_041222555.1 of Hakea prostrata. Lineage (NCBI taxonomy): Eukaryota > Viridiplantae > Streptophyta > Magnoliopsida > Proteales > Proteaceae > Hakea > Hakea prostrata. The sequence goes on from NC_142606.1 coordinate 17,011,700, forward strand.
ATAAAGACTTAGCAAACAATGGATAATGAAAGTAAATTTATCTTAACAATAACGATAATAGTTAACTTTTTACCCCCATGCATGTGTGTAAAGCCCATCGGCGAGACATGGCGGCGGTCTCTCTTTTGTCACGGGGTATTCTACCCTTGGTCCCCCATTCACGGGCAACTTCCCATTTCCAATTGGCACTATGATTTTCTTTCAAATCCCAAATAGGCTGAAAATGGTCACCGAGTCGGCAACACTTTGGGCATCTTCTTCTAATTGGCCGGGGGCCAATTGGGTGTGGGTTCACATCTTCAACCACATAATCGGGATTAACATCTTCAGCGGCGTCATTCGAATCTACTTGCATGTCAACAACTTCAGCCGCAATGTTATCTTCATCATCGGGTCCATTAAGAGGATCAAGCTGGCATATCAAATTCGGGGGGAGCGGGATGAACAAAATCTTCATTTGGCGAGCAATCTGCACATTCTCTTCACCAATATTGTCAAAAAACGGGGGCAGCCAAAGCGGGATCATGTATAGGGGGAGCCAAATGAGGGGCGAGGCAAGGGGAGGGTCATGTATAGGGGGAGCAAAAACGGGGGCGAGGCAAAGCGGGATCATTTATAGGGGAGCAAAAACGAGGGCGAGGCAAATCGGGATCATGTATAGGGGAGCAAACGGCAAACGGGGCGGGCAAATCATCATCATGTAAAGGGGGAGCCAAAACGGGGGCGGGCAAATCATCATCATGTATAGGGGGAGCCAAAACGGGGCGGGGATCATGTATGGGGCGACCGATAACTAAAACATGGTCATCATCGGCAACAACATTTTCATTTTCGGGAATATCCTTACGGATATTCTCTTCATAAACAAATTCGGGGGGAGGAGCGGGAGCAGAAGTGTTATCATCAAACACCGGATCAGCCATTTCTTCAATAACATCACTGCGGCATTAGCAAGAATTTCTTCTGCCATATTCTTCAAATTTTGAATGGAATAATCGGGTACTTCCTTACCTTGATATTCATTCTCAACCGGGACATTTGGGAGAGCAGAAACATCATCGGGTAGGATGGGTGACATGGGAGGAGGAGTCTCTTCACCTACATTGTCGGGTCTTCCGGCGGGGAGGGGTTGACTTTTCTTCCTTTCTTTTCTTTGAAGGCGATACCTTATGGCACGAAGAGGGACCTGGTGAGTTCACTTTACATCTCGAGGCTTCGGAGGTTCTTGAGGTTCTTGTTCGAACAGGAGGGTTTTTACTTGACATCACTTTCACAATCTCAATATCGGGCATTTCTTCATCAGCATTTTCTTGTACAATTTCTTCTTGTACTGTTCTACCTTTTCTTGACCAGATGGACATTTTGTCGGCACTCTTCTTACCAACCTTTCTCTTGGTGGGTTGACGAGCAATGAGAATGTTTTCTTTTCTTACCGACTTCACGAGTTGACGACTTCACGGGTTTGGAATCACGCTTTTCTTCTTCCGAAGCAACCTTTCGGAGTTCATAAATGTTAGGGATTTGATAAACATCGGTCCACTGTAAAAAAACGATTGTGAACAAGCGCAACAAAATTTATAGTATTAAAAAAAATTTAGAAGAAGAACACGAAAAACCCTATCTTATGTACACAGTAAGCGGTTGTGAATTGCCAATCCGGCATCGAGTCTTCGATTCTGTTGCATCAATGGGTATTCCAGGACGGGATGAGGCTCCATGTTTCCCGATCATATGCAGCGAGCGTGGGACGCTGGTTCAAAGGACGAAGGGATTCCTTTGTATGGAAACACCATCGAGAGCGGTAATTGGGAATGGGGATGGAACAAAAAAAATACCTTTCTCTCCATTTCTTGTTGTCATGAGGAATAGAGTGCTCTCTGAAGATTTTGGTTGTGTCACCCAACTCGGCGGCAACAATACTATTTCTTCGAGCAAAATGGAGATAACCACGCTCACGGGAAACTTTGAGTCGTGAAAATTTCTAAAAAGTTCGATAGATGGGGTGCGGGCCATTTGATGGATGAAGGCAAAGAAACACTAAACCAACTTCCAAGCTGTTGGGAGTAAGTTGAGAAGAGGCGAGACGGTAGTAGTCAAGTAAAGGCTGGACAATCGGAATCACAAGAACTCTAAATCCAGAATCAAGGTGATGGAGGTAAACGGCAATAACGCCGGGGCAAGCATTATATGGACGCACAGAATGTTCGGGAACCCATAACTTGGCATTAGAAGGAAAATGGAAATCTTGACGGTAAGGCGAAAGGTGAGATTCTTTGACCGTAGTTGGATACCATTCAGGTCCGGCAAGTCTGCGGGTCCATCTTTGCTTTGGTGGTGTCCAACGGAACATATGGAGTTATTTCTTCGTCCACGACATACGGAGCGGGACTATCAACATTAACATGTGAAGGCGCATTTACTTGTTCGGAGGTGTTTGGGGCTCGATGAATTCATAGAGGATCCATGAAGAAGAACTAGAAATGCAGCAACGAAGGTTCGGGAATTATGATAATGGAGTTGCGAGAGGAATGCGGTTTGCGGTTTTGAGTATGAAGACCAAAAGCTGCCGGGTTATGTGCCGAAGCGGATGACGGGGAGTAAATAAATACAATATGAAGATGAGGTGACATACTGAAAAGACTCTTGAAAACTGGAGGAAATATCCGATGCTTCGGATCGACGGCTATAACTGTTCGTGTCGACGCTTGGGGTTTATCGGTGGATTTGGAAACATTGCGACCAGACACGTGGATAAAATGAAAGCGATTAAGGAGATCATTACAATCGATGCGATGGGAAGCAAATAATATTTATTGATCAAGCGGCGGAGAAGAAGATAACGTCAACGAAGGCTGGACGGTGCATTAATGAGGTAATTTGATTTGGGACGGTGACCTCAGAATTTGGATGATTACAAAACATTTGGGGCGGTGACCACAAGAGGCATTATGTGCAAGATCGGCGTTAATTGGTTAAATTGATGACAACTTTGACAATCCGAATTCCAATACTTGTTTCAAAAATTAATGATTTACGGAAATAATACGAAAGGTTAAAGGATTGATAAAAAACTTGATGACGAAGATTAGCAATTTTGCGGCAATTGATTTTTGCGATTGAACTGAACCAAAAGAGTCAAAAGTCTGAGAATGAACGGAACGGTTATGATTGAATTAAATCCAACTTCTATTGATTAATATTTCCGAAGTTGATATGAATTGAACTATCTTGATGACCTAAAGTACCGAGGAATGGGATTTTTTCACAAGCGGTACAAAATATAGAATATTCTACGAGTCATGTGAAGGAAAGTTTCAAACCTACTGACCAGACTCTCATACAAGTTCAACTTTGATCAGCTTGCTTGTGCGCTCATCTTTGTCACAAAAATATGGTCATCCCGGTTATTCCCATTATACACGAGATCAAGCGACATTGATCTGTCTCGGACCTCGACAGCCATCAACCTAATTCAAACTTCCAAAAATATAAGAAACAACATCCAACCTACTCAAAATAAATAATTTCAAAAGCAAATACGTGCTTCTAAAAGAATAATTAAATCATACCAACATTTGTTTATTGAGACAAAGTTCTCTACTACATCAGTTGTAAAAAACAATTTGGTAAAGTCTTGAATGTAATGTGGCAACTTTGAAATCCACCAACTTCGGTATGACACACGAGACTTGAGAAACAGAGACAATAGAAGTAGCAATATACTTGATAGTACCTTCATAACGGTGATGGGCATTCCACTATCGATCGATTCCACTACTGATCCGAGAAACGGAATCATTCCCTTTAAAATAGGTTGAAACGGAACCATTCAATTTTACCAAGTTTGCCTAAACGTAATCGCAATCATACATACAAAACCTTCATATCTTCATAATTTTTTGGTAAATTAGAATAACAACTGTACATACCAACTCTTTACGTGAAGAATTTTTGTATTGGAAACCCCAAATAAAAACTAAAAAACATCCCATAATTGACCAACCAATCAACTTTTTATGCACACTGAAATTTCCAAACGAAGAATTACAATAACGTGTATGGTCTATCATTGTTTTATACAAATTTCAAGGGAATAAACAATGTTTCAATATGAATGTCATGTTTCAATTATTTGTTTCATCGATTTGTAATGTCATATGAAAGGTTGATATGACAAATAAAAGAATTGGATGTCCAGAGCATCATATATAGAAGTTGTGGTTCAGCAAATTGCTGATACCTTAATGTTCACTACACCAAAGACAATATTATTCACCGTGACTTGAAGCTCGATAAATGCCTGTTCTGAATGAAATCCACAATTAGCCTTTGAAGATTATGGACTTTGGTTTTAGTTTGTCGATGACTTCACCGACCCAATTGTTGGAACGTTTGCTTCAATTGATTATGTCTCACAAGAGACTTCATCACGTCGAAATTCCACTTTCCCTCCTTTACGGGTAATGTCTGCAAAATTCATGTGAAATATAGTCGATATTCATGCACAGAGACTAAAATTTAAATACATTAATAAACTTAAAAGGAATCCTAAATGATTCCTTAATGAATATTAATTGATAGTTTACAATTATAAAGAAGAATACGATGCAGATTATAACACATAAAACCATGAGTGTTCTTTATATATATATATATATATATATATATACCAACCATATGAATTTCAAAGGTTACCATTTTTCAGATCACACCAACCGTTGTCTTGTTCCGGAGATGTTTATTTCATCTTTGAATGGGATTAGACCTATTTAGGTTCTAATCTTACATTTATTTGTGTCTTCCAATCTCTATTTTATAAACACAGAAGTACAAAAGATGGATCAGTTGAGATGACGATTGATAGGGGGATTATCCATATATGGTTTCAAGAAATAAATGTAAAATTAAAGGAAAAAGAAGGTTCTTAAGACTACGATGCAAAGGAAAACATCGGTCAAGCATCGATATTTGTCAAAAGATCTTGATTTAATGAAATGAAGTCTGTGAACAACCACCCCCTGTATACCTAAACCAGAAACACCTAAAATCCATCCATATTAGAAAAAAAACCTATTATATGATGATCCATCAGATGCACCCGATGGATAAATAAAACATGCATTCTATAAAAAGAAGTCATTTACAACAATAACTACAAACATTAATGTGTAAAGACAGAAAAAACCAGAAATGCATCCAAAATGCATTTGTGCATGTTGCATGATTATCACTGATGTAAATACACCACCGACACAACGAGAATGTCTTGTTCTAGGTGGTTGGGCGAGGAGCGGTAAGTGAAGATTGTTAAGTAAGTCACAAACAAAATGCAAGTGGTTTATTGTCAAACTATTCTGGTTAGCACAGGTTCTTATTGTTCCTAAAGCTCTAGACCTCGAAGACGAGATATGCCTTTGGTCGGTGTCTAATCTTCAGCTCTGCTGATATCCCACTTGTCTAGCCTCTTCAACGATTGGTGAGAGTTAATCCAAGAATCTCTAATTTGTCAAGGTCACCCCAAAAGCAAATAAATCATAAATTTCTCTTTGAAAATTGAAGAGGCAACAAATAGTCATTGAAACCTCAAACATATAACAACTTATAATCTACAAGGGCACAGAATTAAGGATATTGTATCAACTCATATTCGAAAGATAATAAATCCAAACACATCATGACATGTCATCAAACAAAAGAAGTTGGAACCACTCACCGGCAATCCTAGCATACTCTTCATAATTTTCAAGTAACATCTTGCTAGCTTTGTGCATTCAAAGCTGATTCTGAAATGGCTCAATCAATAAACACACGACAACTTTGTAAGAATAAAGAGAAACCACCATCGAGAAAAATACCCGATGGGATTTTGAAATGAACCAGGCCCTGTAAATGCTGACTTAGAGAAATCTTAAATCACTCATTGCAGCCAAAACTAAGTTGCTGATTCAGAAAATTGACTTTCAGTTTTACATGGTAGAGGACAAATGGATTATTTCACAATTCATGAACTGTTGAAACTTTAAAGTCTAATGAACAAAACACAGCTCACTACTCCAAACCTACATAAGCATTTATAAAGGATAGCGATGCCTATCCATAGGGTGCCCAGGATTATGCTCAAAATCTTCTACTCTTCTTACTACAAAACTCCCGCCATTCCCCCCGTTCCTCTTGCTCCTCTTGCTTCTCTTCTTCTTCTTAACTAGGCAATCAAATAGACAACCAAGACACCAAAGAAACATTCAAAATCTTTTGCTCAATAAAATCCCAAAACTGGTTGAAACAATGATAACAGAACAAAACAGAACCAACAAGGAAAACTACCTTGAAGGTTTCCTTAGTCTTTTCATAATCTTCCTTCAGCTCTTGTGCCCTATCAATGTAAGGCTTCTTCTCCTTAAGAACCAATGAACCATGAAAATGTTAACTGAAGAATACAAGCAAGAAAATATAAACAGAAACAAATATAGTACTTTTGACAAAGAGGATATGATTATTTACTCACATCATCAGTCATAGATTTCCATTTAGCTCCACCTTCTTTTGCAACCTTTCTTATTTGATTTACAACAAATGTCAGTAAAGTTAAAATCAGAAATCCACAAGACAAACACATAAAAAAAGGAAACGAACATTTTAATTAAGTAATAAATAGATAAATATTACCGATTTATTTCCATTTGGGTTCTCTTCGTTCAATGATTCTCTTAAGCAATCCACAGCAACCAAACTATACTATTAAAAGCCATCAAAATCAATAAGACAAACAAAGTGGCGGGGAAAAGGATAGAGACATACATAAAAACCCAGGATGGCGCTTAGGCTTAGGAGCTTTCGGGTTTTTACTTTCTTAATAGATTCGGTCTTCTTTCCCTTTGATTTGGACGACACCAGATATCCTCTTCTTTTCTCTTTGGCTTCTTCACTTACGTAGCTTTTTCTATGATACGCACCTCTCGAGGAAACGGAGAAGACCAATCAGAAAAAAGATCAAATGCTAGAAAAATGAAAGCAAATACACCAACGTACTCATCGATAAACAGAGCAACCATATAATAGGAACATAGACATGCCAAACGTCATCTTGATTTTTGACTCAATGCTACATTCGTTCATATCAATAAGCGCCACCAACTAATATGTAATTTCCTCCATAGAACCTGACCAAAGAATGATGGATTTATTAATAAAGCCAGAAGGTAGAAGAGCCCGAAGCCACACAAGAATAAAAACAAGCAGATACAGAGCATTACTCCTGGTGCAGTGCCACTCATTTCGGTTGCAGGCTTTTGAGGGCCCGTCTTTATCTCTCTCCTCTCGTCTTCTCATCATCTTTGTCTTCCACACCTCCTCTTCGGCTGCTTCTCTGCAATCATCACAAATGAAATATCTGGAATCCCTGTTCAGACTTCTGCTTTTCTATCCTTTCAGACAAATAGCTTTGTGGTACAATGGAATGGGTGAAAATTTACATACATCTTCAAACCAAGAAAAAGCTTGGAGATTCTAAAACTATGAACATGCAAGTTCGCCTTCGTCGAGCTGAAAGCCCCAAGTTCGTCTTCGTCTTCGTCTTCTCCTTCTGCAAGTTCGTCCACAATTTCTCCTCTCCAAGTTCGCCTTCGTCTAGCCTGAAAGCCCCAAGTTCGTCTTCGTCTTCGTCTTCTCTTCTCCTTCGCAAGTTCGTCCAAAATTTCTCCTCTCGCAAGTTCGCCTTCGTCGACCTCGAAAGCCCCAAGTTCGTCTTCGTCTTCGTCTTCTCCCTCGTCAAGTTCGTCCAAAATTTCTCCTCTCGCAAGTTCGCCTTCGTCGACCTGAAAGCCCCAAGTTCGTCTTCGTCTTCGTCTTCGTCTTCGTCTTCTCCCTCTGCAAGTTCGTCCAAAATTTCTCCTCTGCAAGTTGGTGTTTAGAGTTGTCAGGCTTTTGATTTTGAAATGAAACAGATGCTTCTCCAAGATGCGATCAACGAAGCGAGTTCATTCTCAAGATGAGCAACTGTTTTCGATCAACGGAAGCGAGTTCGTTCTCAAGAGCGAGAGGGCTTGTTGTTCTTCTCCAGATTTTCAGAGCTCCAAATCGTAAAATGAGTTGGGCGAGGTGATTGCCATGGGTTTTGGGTATTTTCAAAACATTTTGAAAAGCAAAATTGAACCGCGCTCCTTTTGGTTTTTGAATTCGTATATACCAAGCTGGGCGGTATTTTGTGTTTTTAAAACGTATTAACCAAACTTGTATGAAATACCAATACTTCAGTTACATAAGATAACCCAAACCGCCCAACTCGAACCGGTTTAGCGTCATTGGACCGACCCGTTCCCAAAAAGCTGCTTTTACAGGTGATTTGTTTAGATTATTTTAACCCCACCCCACCCCCCCCCACCCGATTAGGCGGCGGTCCGTGGCTCGACAACGGTCTGCGCATTAATTGCGCAGGACCTCAGCAAAATTGTGATCCAAGGATATTGTGGCCAAGATATTGTGGCCAAGATATTGTGGATGATCCATTCGATACAGGATATCTCGAGCCCAGCGTCACTGTGAAATGGGCTTAACAATAGACGACCAACAACGAGCCATTATGATCTCGCCACGTATACAACAGTAGATCCATTGGCAGTAAATCAACTGTATTCTTGAGAATAATATTACCAGTTTTGAGCTATTTGCTATCAAGCCTGGGTTAGATACCGCAATAAACATGAGCTTCGACCGAATTGAAATTCGGTCAGATTCAATGGTGGCAATCCAATCGATACAAGGATATTTTTCTACATCTTGGAGGGTCATGACCAGGATTAGGGAGCTTAAGAGGAATTTTAATCTTTGTAATTTTGTCCATCATGTTCAAAAGATTAATACATGTGCCGATTCCCTTACTAGATATATAAATTCCACCCAAGAAATACTCTTTTCTCTAGATGTTATTCCATCAATGTTGTCCTCATTTGCTAAGGACGATATCAACGATAGGAAGTTCTACAGACTTAAAATTTTTTTTTTCTTTTTTCCCTTCTTCAATAAAAAGTTTCATTTTAGAATTATTCGACAAAGTTCCTCTAAGGATGTAATCAAGGTGCGTGTAAACTGGCCCAGATAAACCTCAAACAAAAAAAAAATTATAAAAAAATGACTATTTTAGAATTATGTCAATGCAGGATTGGTAGAATGGTAAAATCCATATTTCTCAGTGGAGAGGTCATAGGTTCGACCCTCGCGGACGACAAAGCTCCTCCCCTAAGGATGTAATCAAGGTGCGCGCAAGCAAAGTCCGGATGAACCTCAAATAAAAAAATTTAAAAAAAAAAAACAAAAAACAAAAAGACAAAACAAACTATTGCCGGCAACAAACAAAAAAAAATTTAGAATTACGTATTTCAAATTTACAATAATAGATCACTTGATTGGTTGTACCCATTGACGAGCCTAATGAGCGATCCTTCAATGTCATCCCAAAGAGAGTGACCGAGATTTCGATCCAGCAGTTGAAAATGTTCTACTTCATAGTTCTGCGCATTAAACGCGCAGGAGCAAGGTCCTACAATTACATTAAGTGGTTGGGCAAAAAGGGCGTCATGGATCACTTTTATATAAATCCTAGCCAAGTCATTCCCAATTAATAGAGGCAAATCTTTTTTTTTTTTTAGGTAAACAAACTTTATTAAGGATGGGCTAAAGCCAAAGCTGAAAATTTCAGCCAAGAAGAAGAAAGAGGCCAGATTGTCGAGCCCAAGAGGCAAATCAATTGTTTCTAGGTTTACATCTAGAAGATGATTAGGCAACCATCTGTCACAATCTTTGTTAATATTTCACTTGGAAGAAAAGTAATTTAGTGTGATCGATATTATTTTTCCAAAAGGTCTTCCACTAATAAAGGTTGGAAAAGACAAATTCTTCTTCATTGGTTTTGTGCCTACCTGCAACAAAAATTGGAGGTTAGGTTTTTTCTATTTTTCCTAACTTTACCAGGTGATGAAGTCCCAAATATACACTGATCCCTTGGTGTGAAGACCTAAATGGAACCTTAATACTGGATTTTCCACGATCAAGTAGTGTACTACCTGCACATAATTGGATATAGATAGTTACTGAGAATGCTTGCTGGCGTTCTTCCGTTAGCTGTAATATGTTTTCCGTATATTAGCTCTTCCGTTATGTATCATTCTCTGTTATGAATATAACTTGCTAGTCTCCTAAATCTATAAGGAGACTACCAAAGAGGGGGAGTTAGAATTTAACTTATTGTAAAACTCTTACTCCTTTCTATTTAAAGATAATGAAACCTCACCCCAGAAGTAAGTTGATTTGGGGTTTTCCTCTTGTGGATGTAGGCTTCACAATGAATGTCGAACCACGTTAATTCTTGAGTTCTTGTGTGAATGTTTATGATAAATGCAACATGGTATCAGAGCAAGGTTCGATAGATTGTTGTCGAGTTGTGTGGAGATCTATAATCGTGAGAAAATATGTGGCGGGAGAATAATGAAGGTTTTGATTGATTGGTCAAAGGTACGATTTTAAATACTAGAATCGTAACGTTTCTTTTATTTATTTTCCTTTCTTTTCTTTGTGCTTTGTTAGATCGGATCAAATGAACAAAAATTTTTTTTTGAAAGGATCTGGTTTTAGATCGTTGATCCGGTTTTTTTATCATTAAAAAAAAAAACGATCTTGTTGAAATCGTTGAAAAATAAAAAAGGACGGAAGAAGAGACGCCCATCCAGTTTTTTGGATATTGTTTTTGAATTTTTTTAAAAAAAGTTGTAATGATTACTTTTAAGTAGTCTATATTTTTTTGTGAGTGGGAACAACATGTGAAGAAGAAAAAAATATTCGGTGGAAAAAAAAAAAAGGGGAGAAGAAAGAAAGAAATTTTGTTTTATTCAAATTGGCACCGTCCAAGTTGTTTCCACCGGATTTTGTGTGAAGGTGTTTCGTACGGGGTTAAGTGGTTTCAAGGTTTTTGGACGTTCCAAACTCAGTGGAAGTATCGAATCGAGAAGATTTTGCTCTATTGGTATATGATATTATGGGTTCGTACAGAGATCTTCCCATGGCAAGTTCTTTAGCAATACAACATTCTCTTGGAAAAATTATATCTTTCTGCAAAAACTTCATTCAGTCTCATGGTACTACTCTTGCTCTCTCTACTTTTCAGAATTCATTTATAGTAGATTCGGGTGTAACCGACAACGTGTGTCGATCTACCGCTCTTTTGTCTGATTTAAGCACTGATAAGTTACAATCTTATCCTCCTATTACTGTTGCCAATGGTACTACTGTCCCAATCCAAGGTCAAGGAAAATTTAACTTATTTTCGGCCAAGACTGATGCATTATTTGTGCCATCATTATCTGTGAATTTGTTATCAGTTAGTAAAATTACTCAGAGTTTAAATTGTAATGTGATATTTTCAAAGGACAAGGTAGTGTTCCAAGACAGTTTAACAGGGACAACGATTGGTGAAGGTAGACTGCAGAATGGACTCTATATGTTAGATCTTACAAATAGCGCCTTAACTTCTATGAATAATCATGAGAAATCTCAACTCTGGCATTGGCGTATGGGTCACCCTTCTGATAAGATTTTACGATCTTTAAATCCTTCTTTATCTTTTAATCCTACTGGTTGTGATGCCTACCATTTTTCCAAGCAACACAGATTACCATTTCCACAGAGTACTCATGTTTCAATTGCATTATTTGATCTAGTGCATTCTGATGTTTGACAATCTCCTATAGACTCTAGAGATGAATTCAGATATTTTGTTTCATTTGTTGATGATAAATCTCGGACTACATGGTTGTATTTATTGTCTTCCAAGAGTGAAGTGCTACAGATATTTCAGGAATTTTGCCAGATTATTTTGACTCAGTATCAAACTTGCATTAAAGTTTTGCGAACAGATAATGGGATAGAATACACCAATAGGGCCTTTCAATCATATCTCAAAAGTTTGGGAATCTTACATCAAACTTCATGCGCAGGGACTCCTCAACAAAATGGGATTGTTGAACGCAAAAACAGACATATTCTTGAGGTGACTCGATCTTTATTATTTCATGGGAATCTTCCCAAGACTTATTGGTCAGATGCTGTCAGCACGAGTTGTTACTTAATCAACTGTCTCCCTAGTACAGTTTTGAATTTTAAAATACCCTTAGAGGTTCTATATGATCGTCCCATCGTGATGTCTCATCTTCTAGTTTTTGGTTGCATTGTTTATGTTCATGCCCAGGGTGGTGATAAACTTGATTCTCGTGCTCGCAAATGTGTGTTTTTGGAATACTCCTCTACTAAAAAGGGTTACAAGTTCTTTGACCCATCTACTGGTAAACTTTTTATTTCACAGGATGTGTTTTTTGATGAAACTCAGTTGTTCTTCTCTAGCAGGAATCAAACTCAAGGGGAGCTAGATTACAGTGAATTTGTTCTTGTCCCATTACCAAGTATACCCGACAGCATGTCTGTAAGAGCTGATGCTAATGAAGACAATGTTATGGGCGAAACCACAGAAGGTAGCACTACCACAGAAGGTAGCACTGATATAGGTGATGACACTGAAGATACTGACAAAAATCTACATGGTGAATCAACTACAAATGTACCTATTGCAGAAAATGATACAGTTGAAACTATAGCGCAATTACCAATTCGCAGATCTACTCGGGTCTCTCAGCCTTCAATGAGATTGCGCGAGTTTACTACTTATCATACAGCTAAGTTCCCAATCCAATCTCATATAAGTTATGATAATATCTCCCCTCAATATTTTGTATATCTTTCGGCTATTGAAGACCACAAGGAGCCAACCAATTTTATTGAAGCTAAGAATTCACCTAAATGGGTGAAGGCTATGAATGAGGAACTAGAAGCTCTTCATAAAAATAAAACATGGGATATAGTGCAACTCCCAAGTGGCAAACACCCAGTTGAATGTCGTTGGGTCTACAAGACCAAATTCAAGAGTGATGGGACTCTAGAGAGGTATAAGGCAAGGCTTTGCCAAATGATATACTCAAACATATGGAGTTGATTATAGAGAGACATTTGCTCATGTAGTTAAAATGAATATTGTAAGAGTGTTAATGTCAATTGCCGTTAATTGTGGATGGCCACTTTTGCAAATGGATGTGAAAAATGTTTTTTTACAGGGAGACTTACAAGAAGAAGTTTATATGGAAATTCCTCCAGGCCATCCATTAGAAAAACAAGATGGACTTGCTTGTAAATTGAAGAAAGCAATATATGGCCTAAAGCAATCACCACGAGCATGGTATGAAAAGTTAAGTACAACTCTTATTAGATTTGGATTCACTAGAAGTGGATCAGATTCCTCTATGTTTGTGAAGAAAGCCTCTACTGACACAACAGTAATTTTGGTATACGTAGATGACATTGTAATCACTGGAGATGATCATGAAGGAATCAATACACTCAAAGAATATTTGAAGAAGATTTTGACATCAAGGACTTGGGACAACTTCGATACTTTCTTGGAATTGAAGTTGCCGGATCTAGTAAAGGATTATTCATCTCTCAAAGGAAATATGTTCTTGATTTGTTGAAGGAAACTGGCAAATTGGGTGTGAAACCAGCCAACACACCCATGGATTACATTTGTAAGGTTACTAATGATGATTCTCCATTGCAGGATAATAATTGTTTTCAAATGTTGGTTGGAAAATTGATTTACTTGACCATTACCAGACCTGACATTGCATATGCAGTGAGCTATGTCAGTCAGTTTATGCATAATCCTACCAAAGGGCACATGGAATTGATTAATCATATATTACGTTATTTGAAGTCTTCTCCAGAAAGGGGCATCTGCATGAAGAAGAATGGACACACAAACATTGAAATATATGCCGATGCAGATTGGGCTGGCAATCCTACTGATCGAAGATCAACTACTGGTTTTTGTGTATTCGTAGGAGAAAATTTAGTCTCTTGGAGAAGTAAAAAACAAAATGCTGTCGATCGTTCTAGTGTAGAAGCAGATTACAGAGCAATGGCATTTGCCACTAGTGAATTAGTCTGGATTGGTGCCCTACTTCAAGAATTGGGGGTGAAAGGTTCTAAAAAACTCATGAAGTTGTTCTGATTAGGCTAAAGTTCCAGTATGCTTTAGAAGCAAACCTGATTCTCACACATTTTCTTGGATTCTATTTAGTAAGTTTATTTATGTTTTCTATGGGATTTGGACCGACTTTTTATTGAAACAATCATGCAGCACATTCTGATACAACAGTGGCGAAGATGCTGGTCGGGAACAAATTGGACTTGAGAATATCAGGGTTGTGAGTGTAGAAGAAGGCTTCTACCAAAAAAAAAAAAAGTGTAGAAGAAGGCAAAGCCCTTGCAGAAGGAGACATCTGCACTGGATTCTTCAAATGTTAAAAAAGCTTTTGAAATGGTTATCCGAGAGGTCTATAACAATGTCAGCAGGAAAGTCCTGAACTCTGATACCTACAAAGCTGAGTTGTCTGTCAACAGGGTAAGCTTGGTCAACAATGGAGTTGATGGATCAAAGCAAAGCGGGAGCAAGTTTTCTTGCTTTTCAATATAATTTCTGTCATAGACTCATAATGCTTCTAGTGGGAATTGATGAGGTCTATGGTGAGGTGATTAGTGAGATTTGATTGGCTTTGTTGGGTATGCTCTTAATGAATTTTTATCTTATCTTAATGGGTTATAATTAGCTGAAAAAAGTGAAATATTCTTTTTAAGTCGAGAGATGAATTTTTTTTCCCATGGAAAAGGAAAAAGAAAACATGTAATTTTGTCGATGGAATAAAGTATAAGAGATTGCAGAAACTGTATGATTGCTTGGTCGTTTTGATTGGATTGGGTGATCATGTTGGCTGGCCATTATTATTATTATTTTGTTTATTTTAAATGTGTGAGGGAGAGATTGGGTTCTATGGCAACATGTGGCTGACATCTTTACAAATCCAGACTCTGCAAGTGTGATGTAGCTGGACCGGTAGGTTATACTCATCTGTCCAATTAAATCAGCTTATTACTGTGTGGCTTGTATGTTCAAGTCTGTGAGAAAGGTTTTTTTATTATCTAATTTTTACTCGGAAAAAGAATGCTACCTATGCACAAGTGGTCAGCTGTTCCTGTCTATCTCTAGGAAATGAATGTCTTGCAAAAATGAGGTACAGGGTCTCTCTTCGAGAAGGCAGTAATGGATTCTTCCTCAGTTCCTCCTGTCCTCCATTTTAGTGGAGGAATTTTAATTGGTTCTCTATCACCAGAAAGAAGAGAGAAATGTCGTCCTTAGCATTCATTCATATGCATTTCTCTTGGAAAGTGCAACTAATTCACCAAGCATATGTACTCACATTTTTCTTTGAAAGTAGCTAATCTTTTTGTTTGTTGGTTTTCTGTTTTGGAAAGCGACCAAAGACAGCAGTATTTTTTACCAAAGAAATTGTGGTGTTCCTGTAAGGAATTGAAAGGTGCCTGTAAGGTGCATGTACAGATTAGAAAAACAAAGCAAATTTATGACATGGACATTCAAATGACCGGGACATTCAAATGACCGTGACTTAGCATGGTTCTAATCAATCATGAATTCATGATTATAGTGATCTCTTTCTGTACCGAGTAATCAGTATTACTCTGTTGGTAAAATCATGTACGATTTTAGTTTTTGTGTGGTTGTGAGACCAAGGTAAGCTTATTCTCGAGCTCCTTTTGGATGTGGACATAATTGGTTTTTCAAATTTTTCATCCACCTACCTTTATTCTAACAAAAATTATGTCTTTGTGAAAAGGCCATAGGTTTGATGCTCCCTATGATATATCCGTTAATATAATAATCTCTACCTTTATCATAAAGTTACCATTTAAAAAATCTGCACCATGTTACAGTGGGTGACTCCACAAATATAAGGGTCTTACATCCGAAATCATCAGCTTGTCAAATCTCAGACAGGAATAGCCGAATAGCGTTACTGTTGGGGTAATTGTATTACAAATTCTTCAAACATATAAAAGTGAAAATGCAATACAATTGAGAGATGAAGATCTTTAGCAAATTTGAAGAGCTTGAAGTAGCAACCGAATGAACCACTGATTGATGAAGTTGAGTCACACCTTGATGCTGTCTTTAAGGTAATTGATGCACCCTACTACCAAGGGTTCTTCGCACCACCACCTCCAAGATAAAGCAACCTCCAACTAGAAGATGAGGTAGTTCTTCTAGTCCCTTCAATGAGCCAAAAGCTAGAGCACAACACTTAGACAACTCAAGAAAGAAATGAACTTTGTAAAACAAATAATGTGAGTGAGGAGAGTCACAATAGCACACAATATGCAAGGAAGGGTTGGGTTTATATAGGCCCAAACCACACCTCCCCACAAAGGGAGAATCAATTCTCCACTAATGGAGAATCAATGGTTTGTCCCTCCTCCACTAATGTGAATAAACCCCCTTGACCTAACCTCCCCACTACTTGGGGAAGTAACTCTCATATTCACTTCTTTGGAATGAATAGGCTTTAACCCATTCAAAGACCTTAACCCCCACTCATGGTAATAGCCATGAATGGTCATGAAGTTGAAATGAGAAATAAAGGTCAAGAGTTAGAATTTGAGTAATTCCACCTCATCACCATGATCAAGACCTTTAAGACCCATGACCAATTTCATGAAGAGCCTCATAACCTAACCAAGGTCATGAAGGGCCTCATTTACTCATGGTGCCTCATTACCACCCTTACCTCAAGGGTCCCACACACAAACAAAACAATTAAATAAAAGAAATGCAAAAGCTAATTTTGAAACTTAATATATAGATAATATAGATTTTAATAAAAAACCTAACAGTTACGTGCTACACCACTAGGTAGAAAATTTGTGTTAATCATCTAAGGGTGAAGGCGTGCACTTTGCTGTACAACCTTTGGAGAGCCTAGAGTGACGTACCTACTTCTTAAGGTATCAGTTCCAATGGGAACTTCCTCTTACCAACATTCTAGCAATCTGCCAAAGGTGGATTAGTAGAGCGGTTAAAAGCCCAACTTCCCACAGGGAGGTCCTGGGTTCGCATCCATCCGGCGGCACCTATATTAGTAATATTCCCCCCACCTTATATATAAACTCTTCGGATTCAAAAAAAAAAAAAAAAAAAAAACATTCTAGCAATCTTGGAATATCTTTGAAAAGAGTTCCTATTATGCATGGAAGATATCTTGGATTGAAAGGCAACTATCATTTTTTACTCTTAATTTTCTAGCTTCCATATACTAAAATGGGAGTCTGGATCAAGAGTGCTCCTCGCTTTACAACCACAAACTATGCAGGGTCTACAAGTAAAAAAGAGTAAGTTTATCCCTCTAATCTTGTGGGGCCCCCATGTAGTTTGTGGTTATAAAGCATGCTCCCCCAATGGGGAGATGATTCAGACTCCAAAAATGGTAGGCTGTATAGTGGGATTGAAAAGATTAAACTTCATTCTAGTAGGATGAATCTTCAGTTGGATTCACATCACCGTTTATTTGTTGGAATAAATGTGGTGTGAAAAAAAACAAGAGGTGAGAAACACTTTACAAGTATATATATTTTTTCCATAAAATCCCAAAAAGGTGGGTTGATTGGTTCGTCGGTGGAAAAGATAACAGACAAACTTTCTCACTTCATGCATTTTTCAAACCCCGCAAAATATATGAAATTTTTTAGAAAAATGTGAAAAACAATAGTGTAACCCACATTTAAGATTTTTTTCATAAAATCCCTTTCTTTCCTTTCCTTCTCCCTCACCCCATTACATATAGGATTCACATGTTCTTTTTTTTTTTCACCCCTCTTTTTTCCTACCCTGCGTTTGCAAACAAAAGGTGCCCTATTAAATAGATTAGATTGTAAGTAGTTTTTTTGGTTACAAATTGCAAGTAGTGAGCTATAGAGAAGATTGGGTTTATGGTAAACTCCTAAAAACAAGAAGTTAGGGATTTGATTGGCACCAATAGTCAGTTCATAGTTGAGACTGGCAATTCAAGAATGAGCAACCATTAAGAGTAGATGTAGGTCAACAACAGTACCACACTACTACAAGCCAGTCTTCTCATTGTTTATTTTCAAATTTACTCTACCAAACTTGGAAGTGAGTTGAAAAGTTTTCAAAGGTTATTCAGCATCATTGCACTCCCTTTTGGCAAAAACACTTTCATGGTTTAAAAGCTCAGACATGTAGACTCCATTTTCAATTAGACAGTTTGTATAACAGTTCAGAATTGTTAAACATGGCTAAAGGGAACTGGGTTTGATACAATACAATTAGAATCAGGGTCAGTGCAGATCTCGACCGAAACGATTCAGAGCCAAGGAGGCTTCTTCAATCCAAGTTCTACACCCATTGTTCTTCTGAAATTCTAGCTAAGCTGTAAGGTACCTGGAGTTTGTTATGAACTGCAAGAATACCAGAAACTCTCCATCTGATCTTTTATAACCATAATGGTTTTTGCTCTAAAAGTAGATTCCTGGTGGTGTTTTATCTTAACTTTAACCCAGATAATATGTTCCATTCCTGATTCCTTCATAAATTAAGAATGTAATCATTCATTAGTTTCTAGTTAATGGCTTTTACTCCTGAACTACAGGTGAAATCAATTCCTTGGCCACATTACAAATTGCAGGGGTTAGTTTCCTCTTGGGCTTTGGGGGTGGGAAGGAAAAAAGACTATTTAGCTTTCATTCGAACAAGCTTACTTTGGTCCATCCCCTGTTTTAATTTGATTCCCTGCTAGATTCTGGTTATAAATCCCAAGATCATCATTGATCAGACATTACTTTCACAGCAGACAATCAAGTAGGAATCATATGGTTATGTTTTTACAAGAAATGAAACAGTATACTGCAAAACTAAGAATTACTTGAGAAAGATAGAAGTGTGTATTGACTAAAAAGAATTTCAATATACAGTCACAAAGAAGATAAAATAAAGCATTTAAAACTGCCATTCCATGCTTATCATCTCCTGCCATTCCATGCTTATCATCTCCTGCCATTCCATGCGTACCCACTGCCAAGAAAAGTGACCAAGAATAGTGACACCAAGATTAATAGGAGTTAATTAAAAAATTAAACTATTAAAAAATGAAATCAAATTTACTTACATCTTTCTTTGCTCCATAACATTCCAACTACCGTATACAAATGGGGTACAGAAACAGAGGCGAAGAGAAGAACAGAACTGATAAGTAACAACAAGTCCTGTTTATCTTTGAATAAGGGCATAGCGAGCCAAAGCAGCTTAGGGATCAAGAGGCTTGGATCATTCAACCAACTCTGTCCGTGCCGTGCTTGAAAGGCCCACCCCCAAGATGCAAGGTAGACTTGCAGTAAAGCTTCATGTCTAAAGCAGGGGAGGGTCCAGCCAAAGAACCAGAAGGAAGACTTGCTCTGTTCGGACTCTTTAGTCACGCACCGATCAATAAAAATGAACATGAAAAGTAACAGAGAACAATATCGGGGGAAGAAGAGAATAACCCAATATCCTTCAGAAGGAACAGATAAGAAAATGGGAAAACAAACTCCGCCCGAAATTGTAATATCCTTGAAACAGATAAGAAAATGTTGGCAGAGAAGAACAAAATTGAACTCACTGCGGGGACACAGTGGCTCACCATCTCTGCCATTCCATGCGTACCCACTGCCAAGAGAAGTGACCATCGAAAGATTAATAGGAGATAATTAAAAAACTAAACTATTAAAATTTAAGAATGAAAACAAATTTACTTACATCCTTCCTTTGCTCCATAACATTCCAACTACCGTATACAAATAGGGTACAGAAACAGAGACGAAGAGAAAAACAGAAGAAAAACACAAACACCCAAATGCAAAGAAACGCTCGTCCAGAAAGATATGAAAAGAAACAGATAAAGATATTATCCTTCAGAAGGAACAGATAAGAAGATGGAAAAAGAAACCACACCAAGATCTTTAGAAATGAACGGACATGAAATGCTCATCCCGAAAGATATAAAAAGGAACAGAGAAGAATATGGGGAAAGAATTCTTAAAAAAGGAACACAGAATAACCCACTATCCTTCCGAAGGAACAGATAAGAAATAGGAAAAGAAATCCGCCAAAAAAAGGAACAGATAAGAAAATGTTGGCGGAGAAAGAACAAAATCAAACTCTCTGTCGCCCCCCTCTGCGGTGGCGACCGCTACGGCGACGTCGACGAAGACCTTCACGAAGACGCCATAACATCATTGCCTTGTCCAGCTCTTCTCGAATCTCGTCCTCATGTATCCTTATTAAGTGCCTGCGGAGAAAAGGTTTTGTCTTGAAAACCTGGGTGCACAGGGGGCACTGCCAGTACTCTCCCCCATAGAGATATGTCCCCTCTCCACGGTTGACAGTATCAACCACGAAAGTGTTGAACGAAGGAGGAGGAGGAGGAGGAGGAGGAGGAGGAACCATTTTTTTCTTAGAAGTAATCTGGAAAGGAACTGAAGGAAGTTCAGGAAGAAATCCGGAAGAACTGAGAGACACAAGGAAGTTCAGGAAGTGAGTTATTTATAAATACCGAACGGTGTATCTGCAACCCCAAGAAACAAGAAATCTAAAAAACCCGAAACAAGAAACCCAAAAACCCGAAACCAAGAACCCGAAACCCAAAAAACCCGAAACCAAAAAACCCGAAACCAAAAAACCCGAAACCCTAAAAACCCTAAAAACCCTAACCCCAAAAACTCAACCCTCCCTAACCCCAAAAATTCAACCCTAAAAGTCTTGGTTATGAACTCGATTTGCAAAGACAGATCCGTCACGGCATCCCTCAGAATACTCTCTTGAATCAGAGACACATTACACCCGATAGCCTTGATTTTCCTGATCATCCCGAGAATATAATTGCGTTCCTCCTTCAAAATCCGATCCATGAGTGTCTCTCAATGAGTGTAATCTGAGACTAACGAGTAGATCTGGTTTCGCAGGGTCCACGACGGAGAGAACAGCGTCGACCGCTAGAGGAGACAGAAGAGTTAAGTATGACTAACGACTTTGCTATTCAGGGAAGTGTTAGCGTACTTGACAAGCGCGATCGGTGAGCTCCACAGGTACGGCCATGGTAGTGAGCAAATCGACTGCCTTCTGAGACGCTTTGGCACTGCTTCAGAAGAGTAACAATGGAACTGCTTCAGAAGAGTAACAATGGAACTGCTTCAACCCTAACCCTATAAATGCAAGTGATGCGAAGGATCTGAAGCTCTAAATCACTGAACTGAAAAGCCGAATCTTTGTTAGCACTCAAAACCTAAATAGGATGGAAGGGGTACGCCACGTCATCATGAAATCAACGGTTGAGAATCAAAATGTGGTTAAAGACCCACCCTCCTACTGGGTGGTCCTGGGTTCGCACCCACTCGGCGGTATATATTAGTAATTTAATTCTCATCTCCATAGTAACAAGCTATCTTTCTAAAAAAATAATAATAATAATAATAAAACTTTTTAGTCTTACATTTTATTTAGGGCTTAAGGTCTAAGGTCTAGGGTCTAGGGTCTTAGGGTCTTTGGGTCTTAGGGTCTTAGGGTCTTAGGGTCTAGGGTTTCATGGAATCCATTTCAGATTCCGTCTAGGAAAATCTCCTATGTTCAGAAGGGGACGCCGGTTAATCCGGTCGTCACTCACACTAATATGGTTAATCCAGTCGTCACTTACACTAATATGTTCACCTAACCAGTGGCATACTTCTACCTCTCACGAACTCGATCGGTTTCAACCCAAATCTCAAGCTCATCCTTGAGGTTTAAAGTATCATCGACTGAACTATTCGAACCTACTTCATAAAATGCGAAATAAAGGGGGTTTTCGTGATGTGTTGCTGTTGCCGAATAAGGGTCTCCGGTTTCACATATCTTCCATTGTTTTCGGATTTAAACTCATCTCCATTTTATGTATCATATCAATTTCATATTCTCAAGTCAAGCCTCCAACTGATTTCAAAATCAAGCTTCTAAAAATAACTAGTTTTTTTTCTTGAAGCTCTTCTGCGAAATATTACATCATCTCGAAAGAAGAAGAAGGTAAGTGAGAGAAAGTGTGTGATAGAACTAAGGGTAGATACTACTTCAGGAGTGTCAGCTAACTTAGCAATCTCAAACGGTAAACCGTCGTTTGGTTTTCTCCTTCTCATTCTGTTCTCTATTTATTTTGTTCGCTGTTTGTTTTAAAGTTGAGGAGTTTGAACCCATGTAGGAAATCAAGATCTTCTTTTTAATCTATTCTGCAACGATTGTGTTAATATTGGTCATTCAATATGTTGTGTTTCGATTCTTCTTTTACTACCCCTGTGTGGAGGTATTGGTTTGGGAGTCGCATTGATTTGTGATGGGGTTTTTCATGAGTTGTTTCTCGGTTTCCCTCTATGTTCTCTTTCTTTTGGCTTTTGGGGGGTTTGGAAGTGAGTGAGGCATGGCGATCGAACCTTCGCTTCTCTGTTGTTCTTCCTTGTACTGATTGGTAATTTTAGCTTCTTTTGTTTTATCTTTTTAAGTTAATGGAGCCGGTGTTTGCCTTTGAGCTTTTTCAATCTATGTTTAGAGGCTTCTTCTACTATTTCTTAAATGTATTATACTTCTGTAAACATCCCTAAGGCTCTATCCAAAATTATAATGGAGGATGCCGACAGGAGGGTTTTTCCATCACATGTAATTTTTACTTTAGTCTAATACAAGCTACCTTTTTCCCCAAAAAAAAATTACACATACAAATGCAATGTTTGTTCAAATATGAATTTATATTGTATATGGTCCAAACTAAACGTGAATAACTTCTATTTTTTTCAATTGAAACAATTGTATTAGGGCTTGTTTGGTTACTTGAGTCTGGAGATTTCGAAAATTTAGAAATTTCAAATCTATGGAGTCATGGTTCATAAAATTAACTGTTTGGTTAGCCTGAATCTTTGGAATGAAATCAAAACATAGATTCATCTTAAAAAAACATTTATGAGTCATGGTTCAAATGTTTAATATTTTTATAGTAGAAATGAAATCTCTGGATTTCACCTCATACCTATAAATCTACAGATTCACGTTTTTAGTGTAAAAAGGTGAATCTCTAGATTTCATGAATCCAGAGATTCACACAACCAAACGGGTATAAATCTCCCTTTGTGAATCTAGAGATTTCAAATATCTGGATTCATGTAACCAAACAGGCCCTTAGCCATTTTGATGTACATTGACCATTAGTAATTATTTTAATATTTTATTTTAAAGAATAATTAATGTTGCCCCTTGTATGCCCCCCTCACTTTTAATGGTGTTAAGTGGTTGTTACCAACTGAGATTTCTCATAATAGTTTATAGGCAATGATTAGAACCTTGGTTTTCTCTATCCAGTTTTTCATAACCAACATATGTTCAATATACTTGTTGGGCTCGTAGAACATTGAACTCCAACCACTACTTAAACCTAATTCATTAGATATTGATTTTGAATTCCTCTACTTTT
Organism: Hakea prostrata; assembly: GCF_041222555.1. Classification (NCBI taxonomy): domain Eukaryota; kingdom Viridiplantae; phylum Streptophyta; class Magnoliopsida; order Proteales; family Proteaceae; genus Hakea; species Hakea prostrata. The sequence goes on from NC_142606.1 coordinate 17,035,183, forward strand.
TACATAAATAAATCAGATTTTTTTTTCGTACAATCACTATTAAGAATGTACACATATTTATATATATTTTTTTATTCTTGACATAAGTTATAGGAAATGTGATATCTGTTTTCTTGTTTGCATTTTCAATGTAACTTTCTATCTCCCTCTCTCAGATTCTATTTCTATCAAATTTGGGTTTTGTTGTTGAAGGACGGGTTCAGTTGGTTCATACTTGTAGGCCAACAATGTACAATATATGGAAAATGAAGGCGGTGGAAGGATTCCAACTTGATTCGTCCCTTACAAGTGTAATGAACAATATGCTGTGATTTTCTTATGGGCTTCTGTTGTGCATCCCCATAGCTTGCTCATCATCACCATTAATGGAGTTAATTTATGTATTGAGATGGACTAACAAAACAAGAGTATGTAATCCAAACTTAAAGCCTAAACCTAAAAGCCTAATTTCCGATAGGGGGAGAAAGTGGCAGGGGGAAGTGGTGGGCGGTTTTCGACGAGGTGTATGAAGAAAATGAGTGAAGGAAGAATCTTCTCACCTACCTAGGGATTGAGTAAGAGAGGGGCATTATAGTCATTACACCTTATTAATATTTGACTTTCAAAATTTAAAATCATGAGAGAATCACTAATAATTTTTCCAACTAGTTTTACCCCACTTAAGGTGGCTACAATAAAAATAATTCTAAGCTGTTTAATATTGTTACGTTTCTTTCCTTGTAGAAACTTCTACGGTACCTATTCTATTCGATAAAAAAAAAAAAGGTGTTTTTTGTTTTTGGTCTTTTCCTCCACCGATTCAAATCTACTTTTATTTCTTATTTCTTGTGGTGTTTTGTTAGTCAGATCGGTAAAAGAAAAAATCGAAACGGATCGTTGAAAAATAAAAATGGAAACGATCTTGTTTGAGATTGTTGAAAAAAAACAAAAGAAAAACAAAGAAAGAGACGGAAAAAGGGAAACGAGCCATTGGTTTGAAACTTTTTGAATTTATTTTTTTAATGAGTGGAAAGAGACCACTGTAATGACTACTTTTATTTTTGTGAGTAGAACTTATACATACTCTGTACGTGATTGACTCAGTGAGTGGAGAGAAGAGAGAGAGAAGGTCAGTGATGAAGAATAAAGATGAATAGATTGATGGGGAAAAGAAGAGAGAAGAAGACCCTTTTGCCGACCACTTTGCAGGGAAATGCTAAAAAGATTGAGGCAGCCATCATGAAGACACACACGCACACTGTTACCCAGTAACAATTGAATTGACTCTTGAAATTAAACACAATGAGAGTCTACGATACCCAAAAAAAACAAAACTTTCTCTCTCTCTCCCTCTCCCCTCTCTCTCCTCTCTTTACATGCACAAACACCCATATACTTGAAATGGTCTCTTCTCACCATGGCTAAGTGGATGTAAGAGTATTGATGGATGTTACAAAAGAATAAATAAATAAATAAATAAATAAAGAGTATTGATGGAGAGCATATGAAGTGATACATGAACGCCAACAATTCATAAAAGACTTTTGAGAGAATGAAAAGAGTCATAAAAAAAAAAAAACTTTTCATAGAAATAATAGCGCTTTTTAATTGAATTCCTTTAGATCACTTTTTCATCAACATTCATAGAAGGAAAAAGAGAAGAAGGTGATTTTAGATTTGCGGGGCAAAGCTAGATCAGGAGGTCGAAGATTGTATGGTTCATATCATCATATTATTTTTCAGAATTGAAATGAGAGGCTTTAACACTTCGTGGAACACTACTATTTACTTTGGCAGAAAGTAGTAGTGACTGTGCATGCAAAATTCGACAACCAGCTACTAGTCAAACTAATTAAGAAACATAACACAAGTTGCCCCCTATGGTGAAGCATTTGGTAGATGGCATTTGTAAGTTGACAGCAAACTTTTTGGGTTTTGTGATTTCTTATGTACTTAGGAAAGCTAATATATTAGTAAACATCTTCGCTCAAGAGGCCCTTCGGTTGAGAGTTCGAAAGAATGATCATCTTCTAATGAGTGATTATTAGAGCTTGCTTGGCCTCGTCCTTTGCTCAAAATTAATGACATGCTTTGTTACCAACAAAAGAAAAAAGAAAATACAGGGGCATGTAATGTTAAAAAATTTCCAACGTTTCAGTAATGGTCGTTCAATTGGTAATATGGATCAATTGTAGTATCATATTCCTATAATATGGATCAATTGTAGTATCATATTTCTAAGATGTATATCGATGTAAGATCGTAAACTTAACTAACACCAGTTCATTACTTAAGTATATATTTACTTAGGGTATTTAGGTCAAAAATATTACTAACCTCACTATTGTGAGAATGGTTAAAATTAGAGATTTATGTTATAAATAACATCTTAGGTGCTTCTAGTCATCACAAACATTTGAATTTGATTTATTTCAACACAAAATAAAATAAAGAATTCAATAAATTAAAACTAACTAAGTATGAAGCTAAGGAAGATTCAAGAAACTTAAGACTAGAGACACGACATAAATTATATATGAAAAAATCACTTGTAAATAAAAGATTTGAGGCATGAGGTCTATCATTTTATTTAATTTATTATGTTGTATTCTATTATAATATTATTGTATGGAATTGGTTTAAGGTTTTTTTTTTTTTTTTTTTTTTTTAAGAATTGGTTTAAGGTTTGATTAAGGCTCTTTTTGGTATCAATTATCATTGTCAATTATGAGAAATTTTCATTATTTTAAATTGTTTGGCATCTATTCTGAATTTTATTTTTATTTAAAATAATATAAAAACCTCCAAAATCCATAATGAACTTTTTGTCCATTATGGATTGTGATGAAAATTTCATTATCTTCATTTGTGTAAGTTTACTTTAAGTTCTATAAGTAATATGAGGGTAAAATAGTCAATACACATTCTTTTATAACAATCATATTTTTTCCTTCTTTTCTCACTTGTTTACTATCATTTTTAACAATTTTTTATTTTGAAACCAAACTTATTTTTCATTTCATAATTTATTTTCGATAAAATTCACCAAACCATTTTTCATTCTTGACCAATAATGAATTATTGTACTTATTTATTTTAAATAAGCATAATAGAGAATGAGAATTGATACCAAAAAGAGCCTAAGTTAAGTTTCACCCCAACACTAGGTTCTGGTTCTTTCTTAGGTTGTGAAAAACATACACCCAAATTATCGCAAACAGACAATTAAACATCACTATAGACAGATAGAGATTTCCAAATAGCTTTTCTTGATTCTTTTCGTCACTCAGTTCAGTGGTGTCAACCATTTACACTTTTCAAGGTTGAAAAAGAACCATGGAACCTTCCATATATGCCAAGAGGAGTTAACATTGTAGCTGGAATCTCTGAATAACTCACACATCTATAGTTAAAGCCCACACAAATTGTTTGCATCTCTCATGGGTCCACATACCATTAATGGACTCCGAAATTTAATAAAGTGTATCAAATGGACAATGATGTATTAGGTCTGGTCGATATATCGATATCAATGTGATAGATAATCTTTTGAGTTTTGACCTAACTAATATCATTCCAATAATGGATTGGAAAGATATTGGTACCTGAACTGAAGCTACTATTGTCCTGTTTAAGAGAAAAATATTCAGGACATTTTAGTAATTGGATGAAAATACATTGGATACAAAGGTGACTAGGCAAAGTATCACAGATTCACAGGGATGGTTAGTGATTTTCCTTAATAAATAAATGGTGAGTGAGCTCAGCAGGTCAAAATTCAAAATGGGATTTTTTTAAATGTTGCAAATTGATCTTCACGAGAATATGGGTAACATGTGACAGAGGAGACGATGTAACAAAGAAGAAGGCCTGTCAAGTCACTGTTCCTTTTCTTTATTGTTCAGAATTGTTAATACAGTTCCAACGGAAAAAAATGGATAGATTGACTGCGACTTGACTATGAAACATTTGGAATGCAAATAAAACCTCCTTTATGAAGCTATAATAAATTACAAAGGAGATGGTGCTCACTCAGGGATCAAAAACAACTACTTTCGAGCTAATTGGGTGGATTTATGTTAATCTCACAAACTCAAATGATTCTTCAGAAATTGTGTGCTATAAACTCGCAAGGTACCGTTAAAAGTTATTTTACTCCATCTCTCTTTTGGTGAAAGTAGGCATTACCATAAAACATATATTATAAGAATGATTGTTAAATTTCAGGAATGTTTATCAAATTTCTTGGCATCTAACGCATAAAAGCATTACATTCAAAACAAAAATAAGATATCTCATGTCCTCAAGTATTTATGACCTTTATTACAAGGTTGGGGATTAAACCTAACAATAAATGAAAAGAATAAAATAAAAAAAAGGTAATTTTCATATGGACCCCTTGAGGTTTGGTCTATGTCATTTTTAGTCCAAAAAAACTGAAACTTTGCATCTACCTCCCCTGTACTATAGAAGAAGTCAATTTAAGGACAAATTATCACTTCTATGACAAATTTGCCCTTATTCTTTTTTTTTTAATTTAAACAAAACATGGAAAATAAAAATGAAAAAAAAATATTCAAATTCAAATTCAAATCTTTGAACCAGAGAAATACGATTGTTAGCATTCGAAATCAAAAGAGTTGTTTACGATCGAAACATCATGCCATTCAAAATCAAAAGAGTTGTTTAAGATCGAAACATCATGCCATTCGAAATCAAAAGAGTTGTTTAAGATCGAAACATCATGCCCTTGAACCTCGCGTCGAAGCTCTGCCACTTGAAGTTTTCTTAACCCTTCGAGCCATGGAATCACATCTTTCTTATCGTCGGACGTTTCAGATTTGTCTTCTTATCGTCTTTCGCCATGAACCGGTGTTTAAGGTCATGATACTTCTGTTTATGTGGTGTCAGAAGACGAAGAGAAGTGTTTCGGTTCTATATTTCCATAGCCACAGAGTCCCAGCTATTGGTTCCATGACGGTTAATGGCACATGCCAACAACAATTTCTCCCAAATCCCCAATGATTGCTTCACAACATCTTCGACTTTAGCCATGGTTTCTCATATCTGACGCTCCATCAAGCTTTCTTCAATTCATAGATAATTTTTTTTTTCAAAACTAGGGTTTTTTCCCTTTTTATTTCTCTTCGGATTTCTCGTCACTTAATGAAAACTTACCTTTTTCAAATCCTTGAATCTTGTTTCCACTTACCTGAGTTTTTTAAAATAGCCCCGTGAAACAAGAGAGCTTTAAGATAGGGATTCAAAGTTAAATGAGTTGAATGAAGAAACATTCAAAGTGTTTGATGTTCTTAGACGGTTGCTTTGTGGTGTTTCGCTACAGTTTTGAAGAACTGGATTTCGAGAATCACAAATGAATATTAACTTAATTTTTTTTTTTCATTTTTATTTCCTATGTTTTTTGTTTAAATTAAAAAAAAGGATAAATTTGTCATTAAAGTGATAATTTGTCCTTAAATTGATTTTTTCTATAGTACAGGGGAGGCAGATGCAAAGTTTCAGTTTTTTTAGACTAAAAAGGACATAGACCAAACCTCAGGGGGTCCAGATGAAAATTACCCTAAAAAAAAAAAATTAATGTAGGCATAAATTACCGTGTTTGGTACACATTATTGAAATAAATTATGAATCTATAGTATTCTATTATATTTTAATTTACCACTTTAGAATGTGTTATAGAGATAAATTCTATTTCAAGAGTGTTGGAAGACTTGGTCGCTATTCAATTAAAAGTGTTCCTGAGTGTTGGGATTAAAACATACTAAAATCAATATTATTAATACAAAAAGAAAAATTAATAGATTGATTAGTCAATTTCGAGCCGTGTACGCGGATTAAAAGGTATTCACATTAGTTATGTTCAAGTACTTCCTTGGGGGTTAGGAAAAACTATCATGTATGCCAAAATACAATGATAACATCTAGTTATTTCTTCTACCAACAAAAAAAGTCCATGGTCCAAAAGAAACTATTTCTCGAAGATTGATGTAATGCACATGAATAATGTGTCTAAATTATCCTTAGATGTATCCAACAACTTATAAAATTAATAGAATGTGGATCAACAATTGTCAACTTGATATAACATCTCATTCGATCACAATGCACTTGAATACGAATAGATTGAAATAACCAATCATTACATATTCATGTCTTATATTGGAAGGTACTTAAATTCTCATCTGGTCACATTTCGACAGGTCATCTTTATGGTCATGATCTTTTATTATGTATGTAGTTCTTTTCTATTCAACAGTCTTAAAGGGGTATCATCCATTTTATCTAAGGTGCTACTTTTTTGTCACCTAAGTAGTGAATTAAGAATTTGAAAAGGAATAGTAATTAATGTTATAGTTTATTGGTCCAATTATGACTTCATCTGATCTAAACCTGGTACCCATTTTTTCTACTTGTCGAGTCTAACCGATTTTCTTGTTTGTTTGTATTTGTGCATCGGGTTTAGGTTGAGGAAAATGATCACACAGGAGGAAGAGACCACACTGTGCCGTGAGAAACTTGTCAAGGCATTGGGAGAGCTCCAGGCCCAAGCTGAAATAGGTCTATGTTTTGTTACTGTGAAGCAGTGATCTGTTGGTTCGGTGAATGTTCTTTGCCATTGTGGCGTTCTCTATATTGTCTGTGCGTGAGGAAAATCAAGCAGATGCCACTACTTTTTTTGGCAATCTTATGTAGCATGGGTATCATTTCTGCTACTTTACTTTTCAATTTGTCCATTTCAGGCATATATAGAAATTCAACTCAGAAAACTGGTTACAGACCGATTCATATTGTCATTGTCATTCCTTACCTAAAGCAACAAGTAGAAGTCAATATTGAAATTTGGAAGTGTGTTTCTCTCACTATCATTTAAGATTTTCACTAAAAAGAAAAGTGACATCCAACATAAATCTGTGTATAAAATCAACCTTCTACACCAAGGGGGCTCGGTAAAAAAACAACACCTCTTAGTAAGTGGTTTAAACTCTCTCATGGATGTTGAAAGTTTGAAACTTGAAACATTGTTATTATTATAAGAATTATTATTAAATGAAAATAAGTAAAAATAAAAAATAGCCTCTGTTCTCATGCATCTAATATTCTGTTACTCATTGGATGTATATGTTCACTGTTGGAGTCACCCTTGGGTAAGCATCATCCAGCTTCTGAGAAAGCTGAAAGGGCAGGGTGTTACTGAAACATCGGTTGCGGACCTGCGGTCACTCTCCCATCTTATTTTTCTTCTCTTGGTGCCAACATTGTAAAAAGTACGAGGAAACTACCACCTCTTCCTCGGTGGAAAGGCGGGTCTTAAAAGATAATATTTATATATATCTGTCTTTCCTTGATTGAAAATCTTTTGAATGCTTCTATTTTATCTTCATTCAACCGTAGTCCTCAAGGTGTATTTTCACGATAAATCCTCCTCATTCTACATTGCATGATTTTGAGAAAACAATATAGGAGATGTACAGAGAGGACATTTCAAGGTATAGAGCACTATAGTCTCCCCACTATGAGCTCACACAACTTGTTCTCTTTGCATAAATACCTCACGTACTTCTTATCTCCTCTAATGTATAAACAGTTGAGCTCTTCAACTCAAAATCACACATATGTGACATCCTTAGGTCTTTGTAATGTTTAATTTTCACGCATTTTAATTAATAATACCCTCTCCCCGTCCTTTCTCTCTGACTAATGACAAAGCAATCCATCTTTTTGTGTATTGTTTTTTTTTTTTAAATGTTTAGATGGTTGCTCTCTATTATCTTATATTTTAATGTGCCTTTAGCATAGTACTAGGTTGTCACACATGACACAACTAGTTAGAGGCACTTTAGCACATGTAAGTACATGCAAACTACCCAGTGACTTTAAAATGAGGAAATTAATGAATTGTTGAGTAAGCAACATATTGTACATCAATTTGGTATTGATAATTTGCCTTTTTATTTTTATTAAGAAAATAAAGATAAATTACTTATACAGAATTGTATAAGTTGGAGAGTTAGTTGAATCGATATGGGATTAGTCAAATTAACTATCAAACCTATTCCTTTGTCTCTACCTTTTTTTAATAATAATAATAATAATAATAATAATAATAATAATAATAATAATAATAATAATAATAATAATTTTATAGTTTTTAATTTTCTCTAATTGTTTTGATAGGTAGTAATTATTGTTATTATTTGTTTAAGCTTCTAATACACATCAATTTTTTTTTTTTTTGGTAAATACACATCAATTTTACTAAGAGAATATATTGATCCTTGCCATCTAACATATTTTTCATATAAAGATCAATTAATTTGTCATTAGTAATGTTTTATAAGCATTCAATGAAACACAGGTCATTATTGTTGCATATTTTCTACCTAATTCAAGTGTATGATTTTTTTTTTTTAACTAAGAGTTAAGTGCAATTCTTCATTGATCAATCATTCCTGATTTAACTATTAAGAAAACAAAAGGTAAATCATAAATTAATTACGAGTTGTGCACTTCAACCCTCTTGGAATTGAAGTTTTGCAAAACTTGTGTTGGTTTTTTTTTTTTTTAATTTATCTTAATTTAATGAAACCCGTGTCTTTATTGACTCTGGAGGTTAGGCTCCTACGACATGGACCTAGATTTTCAATAAGTCGATAGAAAATAATACCAAATTATATAGTTTATTTGCAATTGGTTGCATAAATTTTATCTTCAATTATACATTAATTGATTAACAATCATGCGTCTAGCCAATCTCAAATTAGTTTGCTTGATTGAGGAAGTCTTTTATTGTTTGTGTATTATAATTCCCAAATGAAATTAAATTTGATTCTTAAATCACAGCTCTGTCCTTATATGATAGTTTTTTATAGCCAATTGAGTCAGGAAAAAACTAATTTTGTTTTTTTATTAAAAAAAATGATAAGGGCTAGGATCCTAAGTTAAATACATGAAGTTGTATGAATGTATGTATTCACTCCTCATAACAATCCAAGTTACTTAAGGAGACGTATCTTGATATTATCTATAAACTGACCAAGCAAAGTTATCAAGATGTTCATGTTAGATTGAATTGGATGAAATACTTCACTTCTCTAAAACTTGCTTTGTGGTTGAGGATCTAAGGTTAAAAACCTATCTATCTCTCATTTGTTGTGAAAAAAAAAATTACTTAAATAATTTAGAGAGTTCAAATGTACTAATATTCTTATTTGGAGAGAATGCAAAAAAATACCATACTTATCTCAAAGATGCTAATATTTGACCATGAATGTAAAATTCAAAAGCAATATTTATTAGTTGATCATTCCACTCACATCCATATTAAAAATATGATTATTAGAGTCTGAATCCCTTTGGGGCAAGGGTGAAATCCCATATTATATTTAAATTAGATGTAAAACGAAGATATGAAGCACATCTCTGGGATAACAGCTATAAAAGAGGACAAACCAGAAAAGGTCGTCAAGGTAGAGAATAAACCCAGCTATCGAATCTCCTTGATTTCTTCGTCTCTGCGTGTCTAAAACCGTGCAATTTTATCGTATCGTTGTTGTTTTTCCCTCACCCGAGCGGTGGAAAAACCCTCGAAAACTCAATCACTGATCACTGGGCATGAGGAACTCAATGGGTGGGTTGTGTTTTTTCTATTTTAGAGTTCTGATTGCATTTGTTGAAGGTTTCTAATCCTTTTTGCCAAAGCCCTAGACCCTTCTGTTTTAAAAAAAAAAACCCATCCAGGGTTCTAGGGTTTGTATAGAAGTATTGAATTTTTATCTTATTTTGCCTATTCCGGCCGTCCTGTAAATGTAAAATGATTAGGTCCGTACTTAGAGCTTTAGTTTCATATCATATTATTATTTTTTGGGAGATGAGAGATTATTAGTTTAATAATTTGAATTAAACATATACGTAAAATGAAATTAAAATTTTCCAAATTTTTTTAATTGATATGAGGAAGATAATAAATAATCCAGTCAGTATCTTTGACCAATGAATGAGAGAAACCATGAAACTCATGCAATCACGAAACTATAATTAGGTTTGTTAATATGAAGAAATTAATAAGTTTTGTTAATTAGGATGCTGTTTGGCGCCTCGTGATTGGGAGAGCTTTGTTAATAGTGATTTTGCGTTAAAGAAAGCTTGAACGGTGAACATGAAGACTGGCTATTTAATTTACACGTTGGATTAAAATAAATAGTAATAACAAATAATAAAAATCAATATTTAAATCGATGTTGATCGGATTCTTCACTTCGACCGGGTCCAACGAATTCGAATTGATTTATGCCGATTTTAGGGTAAGTTTAAATTCAATTCTGAGAGCGGTTCCTCGAAATTGTCATGTGCACTTGTGGTCTAAATCGAAAGTTGTCATTTAGCACAAAAATTTGTAGTTGAGATTTCATCTCGATTATAAGTTTCAATCTAGATAGTAGGTTGTACAAAGTGCGTACAAGTAGAGCTCGTGAATTCTCTAGGGAAGATACTAATCGCAGCAATAATGGAATTTCCACAATGACTCGCAAACCCTCTCGATATCATTTTCAGATCTAAATTTTTGTTGTGCCAAAGAAATTGATTTTGTTTAGAACTATTACTATTAGTCGAAATAATCAAATGATTTTGTTGATACATTCGATTAATGAAACGTTTCACAATTAGTAAACTGTCCCTTTTGAGCCGGTTGTGGGCGAGGAGGGATTTGAACCCCCGACACCGTGGTTCGTGAGCCATGTGCTCTAATCCTCTTAGCTATAGGCCCCACCCCATATCCACCGGATCTGTTCCTGGAGTACCCTAAAAAGGAACCTTTCCTCAACCATTTTGGGTTAAGAAGATGTGAACGCGCCGTTCTTACATAGAGAAAGGCGCGTTCTGAGGTATAATTACCAAATATTTCTACTTTATCTATTATTCCAATCAAATCAATTCTACTGTAAAAATTAGAAATCAACAAATTAAACAAAAGAAAAAGTAAGTGGATCTGACCCATTGAATCATGCCTGTTTCCACTATTTTGATAATAAATATGAAAATTCGATCGAGATGTAGTAGGGGATCATTTAACAATTTTATTTGATTGAACTACGCAAGAATTTGTCGATATTTCCGATTGAATCCTCTTGTTCCTGAATCTTCCATAGGAAGAAATTGCTATCCCCTTTCTCCACAAAGAAAGGTTTATTATGGAGAATACACATTCCAGTTGATCGAGCCTAATTCTAATTGTTTTGTTCCGAAGCAAAGATATCCACGGGGGCCGATTCGTCCTATTTAGAAATTCACAACGAAGAGGTACTGGATTCTCTTTCGGATAGGCCCTAAAAGGAGAATGAAGGTCGGAATGCCAATGTACGTTTATTATTGTATTGAATTCACCGACCCGCCATTTTGGGAACGTCCAGTGCCAAAGTTATTGAATGGATAAGTCGCCAATCCCTAAAACGAACTATGTAATGTGGAAATTTTTCAGTCTACATTGTCAGGTTCAGGTTGTAAAAAAATCATATTTGTTACGAAAATCCAAAAATATAGGGATTCAAATATTTTTTTCTTCTTTGTAAAATAGGATTTTGTTTTTAGATTGGATATGTTTAATAAATCTAATTGAATTTAAAATTTTCTAAATTTATCAGGTTTCATGTACATTTTGTTTTTTCTTGTCCAAAATGTGTGTACCGTCAACTTTTTAATTGTTAGTTCATAATTTAAAAAATTTAATAATTATATGTACAATGAGAATAGAGAATCATAGACCATTTGGGACTAGCAGCAAAATACAATTACATATTCAAACTTAACAAATCCATACCATCAAAATCAAACTTAAATCCTTTTACCAAAAAAGAAAGGGGAAAATTTGTGAAACGGTGAGCCAAAGAAATAAGTGAAGGTGCCTAAGAAAACGAAATATATGTAAACAAAGGCTAAAGCTCAGTTACTTATAATAAGTCTTTTTTATTGGCTCTTTGACATTTTAAAAACGATAGTTTTTTTTGTTGGTCAAGTAAAAACGATATATATATATAGTTGCTGGGTCTTATTTCTTTGATGATTCTAATTTTTCTTAATGATTTTATGATGATGGATCTCCACCTTTTCTTGTTGGTGCCGCCGAAGACTGTGTAAGAGCTTCTCTGCGTTCACGAGGTTTAATCCCAATGTTTTTGACTCCCTCAAAGACTAAGCTTCGTTCATTAATGCAACTTAACTTCAATTTCGGTAGTTAGTTTAGTTTTTCTTCTACAATTTAATGGGTTTGATCAATGACAAGTTAATCTTCGTGCATAGGATTAGATGCCCTTTAATGTCTTCATCATATATATCTTGAGATCTACGCTTGAGAAACGAGTGAAGACCAAATCATTTAAGAGTTATTGCAGGACCACCACCACCATTACAATATCTAAATTGGTGCTTCACGCCTTCGATCGCATTTCCAAAGTATCAATAAACCATAAAATACTCTACCCATATCATGTGCAGCAGAGAATTTATTGATTATTATGACTAAAATATTATATCAGATGACTCAAATTCTCATCTACGTTGTTCACGTTTTATTTTATTGGGATAATTACTATTGCCCCCTTGTACTTTAGTTTTATTACTAATCAAACCTCTTTCTTTATGAAATTGTTGTTGCCCCCCTCACTTCTAACGGTGTTAAGTGGTTGTTAACATCAAATATCTAATATCTATTTTGCCCTTCATTAAAATTAAGAGGTTAAAAAATATAACATTACCCTCATTTTTAGAAACTATATTGAATGTCAATTATATTTTTAAAATTTTATATTTTACAATAAATTTTGGCATTGGTGGGACCACACACTTTGTACAATGGTTAGCATATATTAGGAGATTTTCAATTTTAAACTTTGAATTACATTTGATATTTTCTAATATTTTAGTTTCTATTTTAAGTTTTATTTAATCACATATTTTCTTTATTCGACGATTTCTTTTTAGATAAGAAAAATCAAGTATTTTCTTTATTCGGTAGTTTCTTTTTAGAAAAGAAAATTTAATTTAAAATTAATTTTTCTCCATAGTTAATTAATGATAGTATTATAACTTGCAAAAGAGTAAATAAGTAAAGAAATAATTGTAGGGTTATTTTTGGGTTTTTGTAAAAATATATAGATGCCACATCATCATAGTAAACTAACTGAGCTTAACGGAAGGGGGCATTAGTAATTTTAGACAAAGTTAAAGGTTGGATTAGCAATTTTAAAAAGTAGATGGGATAAAGTAGTAATAAAATCAGAGTACAAGGAGACAACAGTAATTATCCCTATTTTATTTAATATTTTAACTTACGGTATGATGGCATGAGTTGTGCAAGCATTCCTGAAAGGGCCAACAATGATGTGCACGAAAATGTGTATTTGCACTTGTTCGCATCAACTAATAGCCGAAATGCACATTTCTGTGCTTCTCTAGGATCATCCAGAAGAAGTAATTTAGCCAAAAATGGAGTCAGGCTTTATCAATTCATCCACATGCTGTCGCCCTCTGTAGTTTAATTTTGTTACGAGGTCACATTTTGGTTTAGACTCTAGAAGAAGCAGGACATCCAGACATCAATCGGCCAAGAGGAAAACTTTCGCTGTCTTTGCTTGATTCTCCATCTCGATCTCAACATCTTTCTTGGGTATTGTGTCTGACAAAAGACAACCATCTATAGATAAGATAAATGGACAATATCCCCACGACAATGGTAAGAGACCATTTGTATGCAGAAACAACAGTACCACATGAAATAAGATTTCCTTACGGTATGATTAAACCTTTTTCATCATATTATATTCAACTCTTTTATTTATGATTAAACATAGGTATGCTTTACCAAAAAAAAAAAAACATAGGTATGGAAAACATATAATGTGAGGAATCCTCTTATCGTTAAATATTTTATCTTCATTTTACTTAATTAAAATTGTTCTCTATGATTTTAGCTTGATATTAATTTTTATCTAAGTCTTATCTATCAACACAATATTATCAACAAAAAAAATTAGACCTCTAAATAAATATGGGCTCAAAGTTTAACCTCACCGACTAAGCCTTAGCCTAAATTTTTTTTTTTTTTTTTTTTTTCTTGTTAACCAAACAGGGTGAAAACAATAGTCGATTTTTGGGCGAATGTAAGGTCGCAACGTGGGTAGTCATACTCTCATACATATGATTTTCATCCCTGGAAAGCGGTTGAGTTAGAAATTTGAAAAAGTAGGCGAATGTAAGGTGGCCACGTGGATCGTCCCTTAAGCGTAACTGTCTCAGTTTTGGAGATTGCAAGATGATATGGGCCCACCAAAACAGTTTGTCCGTTGCAAATTGATTGGCGAATGTACGAGGAGATCTTTCCCCAGATCTTCTCTTTCTCTCTGCTTGTGGATGATATGGGCCCACCAAAACAGTTTTAGGGTCTAGGGTCCAGGGTTTAGAGTTCACTTTGCTTGTGGATGGGTTTGGTATGTAATGTTTACAGAAGGTGCTTTTGTTCTTGTAGACAGTATATCCTTTGGTTAAAAAATAATGACGATATTCTTAATGTTTCACATTCGATGTTGTTTATGAACAGATGTTGATCTTTTGAAGGGTTCAGAATCGTGAAGAAAGTGAAGTATTGGAATCCATTGGTTGAAGCATGCATGGCCACTTGGTAGCGCCATAGAAGTCAAATTTGCATCAACATGACTCAAACGAGTTATGGTCGAACAGGTTTCGTTTGAATTGGCAGATCTGTAGCACAACTACCAGTGTCGATGCTTCTATGATGTTGAGATGTTTGCATGGGTTGTGCACCAGATACGAGAGATGATTTTGGATAAAAAAAAGCCAAACAAGAAATGATGATTCATATTCCATTTGTATCATAAATTCATTACTTTCTAGAGAAACTGAGAGCGATGTTCCATTTTGATGTGGTGGAACATATGCAGAAGTTTTGAAACCCATAAATAGCTCCTAAGTTTTCTCCCGTGAGTTAGTCCTCCTAGATTTTTTTTTTTATTTATAACTTTCATACAATTCGATCTCCTTACCAAATTCATTTTAGTGGCATGTGGTTCAAGGGCATCTTGCAACTTCTATATAACAGAGGTCTTAATAGTGCATGCATGATCAATCAGAGGAAGTTTGGTTGTGGCAGGGTAAGAGTAGAGCACGTAGTAGTCTTCATTTGGTGGGTGAAAATCAATTCTCATGCTTACCACAAAATGAAAATGAAAATCACTTCACACGCTTACGAAGAAAACAAAATGAAAATCAGTTCGAATGGAAGGTGGAGGTTGTAAGGGATTTCCCACTGCTAGGATACCCGCTACCAACATATGTGGATCGTGTCAGAAGAGTAAATCAATTAGCAACCTACAAAGTAAAGGAGTATGTTCCATCGAACCCTTAGATTTGTGACGCGCTAAATATTGTGGACCAAAGAGACGTCAAGCAATTGGAGGTTGAGTTCAGGCATTTGAGAATCATGCTAAGAATCACAGTGATAGAATAAGATGAGCCAACGTAATTGTAATTATTAGAAGGAAGAACAGATCATCCGAAAGCCCTTCTCCGACATTGTCCCCAGGCACTTCTCGTCCCAAACCCCTTGTATTTCCTCTGCTTTGCTCTCTTTTCTCCCTTTCTCAAATTCTTCTATGTTTTAAAATTCAAGACATGTTCAAACACAGTATTTATAAGACCAAAGGAAATAAAGCATACAAAATACGTTTTTACCCTGAAGGATTGAGTTGCTCACTCTTTTATGGTTAGTTGGCATGTACTAGAGAGAACTAGCCAGTACTTATAAAATCAAAGGAAATGAAGCACTGAACTATTTCTTGGAATTTGGGTCTTCTCCCCATCGGGGGTCCACAGACCATGGTTTCCTGACCACAAAAATCAATGGGTCCCACTGGTGATTTTTTTTTTTTTTTTGGTATTTTCTTCAAAAGGTATTTTTCACCATGGGCCCCACTAATGTTTGTGGTCAGGAAGCGTCAGGGGAGCACTTTGTGCTCCACGTCGGTTCGCTGATCCGGACTCCGTTTCTTGTACCATGACAGTATCAGATTGAGGACAACCCAAGGACAAAGCTTTGGAAGAGCCAAAACAGGGAGTGGTTGGTTCAGAAGTCGAGGAACAGCGAGAGCAGGGTTAATAATGAGAAAGATGGAACTATGGTTTGGTGGGGATAGTTCAATACATCATTATCTGGTTTAACTTTGATTCTTTCTCTTCTATAGTTGACACAATTATTTTGTTCTGTAGTGCCCAATGTAGAAAGCTAGAGGCTTCGTCAATTGCTACTGGAGGAAGTGATTTCGAGAAACATATACAAATTTCTTGTAAGAATTGTAGGAGCTTGGAGACATGAGAACTTGACAATCTCAAACCTCACAAAACTCTAATTTCCTAATTCATTTTCAATTACTACCATTTTCTTTTGGGTTGATTTGTTATTCAACTATTAGCCCTGAACTATTTAGACCTCAATAACAAATAATCTTCTCATCAATTGGGCCAGATATAATTTTAAGATCAATTTTTTCAAGAACTAGGCATCGATATTTGGTGACATTAAATTTAAATCAAGCCAATAATGAGGTTGCCAAGTATTCCGAAAGCTTTGTGCTCGTGACTTACAAAAAAAAAAAAAAAAGGGAAAAAAAAAAAAAAAAATTTTAAATATAAAAAAAAAAAAAAAAAAAAAAGAAGGGAGAAAAAAAAAAAAAAAAAAAAAAAAAAGGGCCCCCCAACAAAAAAAAACAAAAAAAAAAAAAGGAGGCCCCCCCGAGAAAAAGGGGGAGGGGGAAAAAAAATAAAAAAAAAAAAAAAAAAAAAAAAAAGAAGTTAAGAAGAAAAAAAGGAAAAATATCAAAGCAGTTATATCGGTGGACTTATTTCAAGAAGAAAACATTAACAAAAGATTGAGTCAATGCTCAAACATAACTATAAATAACAATAAGCAGATTATGTGTTGAAAACGACCATAATGACCAATGGCTTGGACCAAAATCTGCAGCCGGGCATCTTCTTGTGAGCCATTAATTATATGTACTACCTTCAAGAATCATATTTAGCAATTTAGTGAGTAATCAAAGAAGACAAGATGAAGACAAATCATCTTGTGGAAATATTTTTTTCATAGTAAACAATTCATTGGTTGAGAATGGTGATTTTTGTAGAGGATAAACTAATCAGCGACCTAGGAGGCGACGCTTATCCTACTCCGTTTGATTCCTTCTTGACCTGCAGTAAGTCGAACATTACCTCTCTTTCTTCCGGAAATACTTTTATGCGTGATAACTGGGGGAGGGGGGAATTAGGCATGCATGTATGGGGACTCCAAATAGAATAACTTGAAGCAACACATAATATAAAATGCCAAAGGAATAAGAAGACCTCTGTATAGGAGATGATGCCAATTCCACCTCAAGTGCTTATTTTAAGATAATATAGCCCCTAGGTATCTCCAGTCCATTGAACTTTTTAAAGCCAGAGATGCCACTCGTAATGCAAAATAACAGATTAGGCGAATGTTTGGCTGGTCCCTTTTAAGTAGGTAATGACAAAAAAAACTAAGAAAGTATAAATAAAAATTGGGCAGAAGTATTCCTCAATGGTAGAACATGGAACTGCATCAAAAGGCTAAAGTGTCTGAACCCCTAGCTGAATAAGCAGCCTAATAAGAGGACAACAGACAGATTCTCTCAGTAGAGGATCCACAATTTATCTATGGATAGAGTGTTTTAGTGTGGCTTAGGGTATGAGGTGGCGTAGGGTATGAGGTGGCGTAGGGTATGAGGTGGCTTAGGGTATGAGGTGGCTTAGGGTATGAGGTGGCGTAGGGTATGAGGTGGCGTAGGGTATGAGGTGGCTTAGGGAAAATTTTTACTGAAATTTTCTTTTTTTATTTATTTTTTTATTTTCAAAATATACGATTTTTTATATTCGGAATAGAAATATTACATAATATACTATCAAACAGAATCCAACCCATAATATCTCCACTGTGAGATCAACAACCGACTAACCCTACAATGATAAAATATAAACCTAAATCTTTATGGTATATATAATTGAATTATAACCGCTATACTAAAATCTCGTCTTGGTCTAACAATTTTACCAGCTTTTTTTTCGTGTGTTGGATCAGATATGAAACTCCATCAGTGTGGGGTCAAATTTCCAATTGGGCAATAAAATGTAAAAATTAATTCTTTAAAATGCTCGATATCTCAATCCGTATGTTACCTGGAGATCATGGGCTTCCACTGCAACAGGTTAATACTATAGCCACTAGTGTATGTTAGATTATCAGTGATATATGATCAGTGACATTTTGAACAAGGTTCTTAAATATGTTTTCATTCATGTATGTTACAATCACACGCAAGGTTTCTTTTTAGTTTTCATTTTCTCTAACCTATTAAATGCAATCTTATCCCTTGTTTTGTTTTGTAGTTTACGTTTTACTTTTTTAAATTTAATATTTAATATTTAATGGATGAAAAACTCGTTTCTGTGAACTTCACATGCAAGGTGTCTTTTCAATTTCCATTTTCTCTAACCTATTAAATGAAATCTCATCCCTTGTTTTGTTTTGTAGTTTACGTGTTAGTTTTTAAAATTTAATATTTAATAGATAAAACACCTTGGTAAACGAACATTTCACATTTCAAATATTTAAGTGATAGAAATTACCTTGGGAGCTGAACCTGCTGCAGTTACATAATTACATCTGAACCTTGTCTGTTGTGTTTTTTCAACCCTTAAGAGTTAAGGATTCTTTTCAATTGGTTGGCAATTTCATTCATGCAATATAATACTATTGTAGTAGCCAAATATCTGTCTGAGTAGAGAAAGAATGGATTTTTATCCGGTTCTGATGTCCTCAATACTAATCTAATGGTCAATAATTTATCATCTATTATAATATATATTTTTTTAATTTCTCATTTAACCATAAACCATTTAACCCACCGTCTCAAAAGTTCAAAACCTAACTTCCATTATTCTTGGCTTCGGCTCCGGTAAAGGCACCGTCTCTCCTTGGCTTCCGCCTCTAGCAAGGGCCCCGTCTCTCCTTGGCTTCGGCTTCGGCAAGGGCACCGTCTCTCCTTGGCTTCGCCTCTGGCAAGGGCCCCGTCTCTCCTTGGCTTCGGCTCCAGCAAGGGCACGTCTCATACTCATCCAGAACCCTTTCTTAGCCGAAACTCATCTCACCTCGTCGCTTCGAAGAATCAGAGGACAGAGATAGGTTCTGCACTTCCTCGTTCTATACTTGTTCGTCCTTTGGAGCGGATTAGAATCGAAACCCTTTCTTAGCCGACTTCTTGGTGTTCCTGGTGCGGAGGGAAGAGAAGAGGACAAGAGATTTGTTTGCTCGTCCCTTCAAGGAAGAAGGGTTACATCGCTTTCACTCCAATCACCTTGATATCAAGGTTAATGGAGTCATTCATAAGGGTTTGCCTCACAAGTTCTACCAGGAAGTTACAGGCTGGAACTACCCCATTAATCATCTGAAGAAAGTGGTTGGTCCAAAAGGAAAGGATGCTGATCAGATGGTCAATGACTTCTCTGCGGTTTGTGCACCATCAGAATTTCAGGGACAGGAATATGTAGTGGATGTGGAAGTGAAAATGGCTCGTGTCACACCAACAGTTTGTATTCGGGTGATTGTGGATCTTTCCGGTGCCTGGACGAGGAGTTGGGGGATATTGCATTTGTCAGAGGAGACACTGCACTGCTCTATTCTATGGAGGGACCTCAGAAGCAAACTTGGTCAACAAAGTCCATTAGATATTGCTTTTTCTTCATTTATGTCACTGGGTTTTAGGGTCTTAGATTTCTGACTCTCGCTATCACGGTGACGACAAATTCAAACCTGAGTCCCTCCTTTTCCTTCAATAGTAAGTTCTTCTAACTTTGCTTTTGTTTTGTTTTTTCTTTTTCTATTTCTTGCTGTGTCTAGCATCGTTTGTGTTTTGTAAATTTGTTTTTCTGTTTCTTGTTGTGTTTTTTTTATTATAGGGTTCTGATTGCATCTGTTGAAGGTTTCTATTCGGTTTTCAGAAAGTTTAAAGAAGAGAAAGATGAATTTTTCTCATCTTTTACTTGCTGTATATGATGGCATCGTTAACCTATTTTCCTTCTTGTTTGTGTTTGGGTATTTGTACAGACTTGTGTTCTAAAGGTGAACATAGATTGTGATGGATGCAAGCAGAAAGTGAAGAAACTGCTTCAGAAAATTGAAGGTCCAAGCGTGTGAAGGAGTCTGAAGTGACCGAGGCAACTGGAGATGGAAATGAAACGATTGGTTTCGACCCAACTGATTTGCATGGCAGCTCTTCGATGCCAACGTTTGAACAGCTTGAGAGAATCGTCACCAGTTGCACTATCCTAATCTCTCACTACTTCATTCTGGCCAGCAAGCTTATCAGATCAATCAACGCAAACCCATTTACCTGATCAGGATTCGCCTCATGTCCAAAACTCGTTGTTGGATACTCCCCCCTCACTTCTTAATTCCACCCAGGAATCAGAGTTACTTTCTTGATGATACGGTGAAGATGGGTCAGGCTCGGTAGCAACCGCAATGGGAGTTCGCGGCAGCAATGCAATGAAGGCTATCTTGATAATGGGTTTCTCGTGGATGCGAACACCTACTCTCTGCGTTGAAGGTGGTGTTGGGTGTTGGTTTTTGGGGTTTCAGCGGCCGGATTTGGTTTTTGGGTTTCCGGCGGCGGATTTGGTTTTTGGGTTTCCGCCGCCGGTGGTTTGGGGTTCCGCCGGCGGTGTTGGGGTGCCGGCGGCGGGGTGGGGTGCCGGCGGCGGGTATGGGGTGCCGCCGGAGGGTATGGGGTGCCGGCGAGGGGTTGGGGGTGGCGTGGGTATGAGGTGCCATTAGGGTATGAGGTGGCGTTAGGGCATGAGGTGGCGTTTAGGGCATGAGGTGGCGTTAGGGCATGAGGTGGCGTTAGGGCATGAGGTGGCGTTTAGGGCATGAGGTGGCGTTTAGGGCATGAGGTGGCGTTAGGGCATGAGGTGGTGTTAGGGTTTTTTTTTTTTTGGTAAAAAAGGTGGTGTTAGGGTATGAGGTGGCGTTTAGGGTATGAGGTGGCGTATAGTCTCATGGTTTCATATGTATTATGTAATTGACTTACTATAAATACAATTATATTGTTTCAATATGAAATCATGGACTTCACTCAAGTTAACAGTTCATCATATGTATTAGAATTTTAAAACGGCTATCTTCGGTGATCTTATGGACATTATTTACTTAATTTCTTTAATTTGTTAGAATTTGCCATCACCATACACAATAAACGACCAAAATGAGGACTAGAATGACCAAATCACATTATAAATAAATATATGAAACGAAGGCACTAAGCAATATATATACAATATGAATTATAATCAACATTTTTATGATAGAGATAATGATCAGACAAGTGAAATAGTTTGAATTGCTAGTAGAGTTTAGATTTTTTTTTTTGGTAATAGTAGAGTTTAGATGAGACTACTTGATTACAACCAACCCAAGTAATACTCTCTCTTCTTTTAAGTTAGCAACAATCATAGAATTTAAGTTGAACTCCATCCCCACACAACACAAGTAACTTCCTATGTTATAACCTTCAACATTGAGATCTATAATTTTGTTTTTGTATTCTAAAATTGTGAGCTTCATTGACTTGATGGTCGTTAATTACTCAATCAAACTAGTCGAGCATGATTTTTCAGGTTGGTTCACTTACATTGTCGAAAAGATTTTGGAGCAATACAATCCAATAAAGCACTCTTTTCCTCCCAAACGAAGGATGAGAGGTTTCACCCGCAGAAACCCAAAAGATGCCTATAATAATGGAAAATACAAGAGAAACTGATATTCTCATTGACTCGAGAACAATGAATTACTACCCCAAAAATAAGAAAAAAAGAAAGATGCAACAGATGATTTTATTAATTCAGTCTTATCTCAAATAATGGGTAATTTTTTTTAAGGTTATTTTGGAAGTAAAGATCTAAACCCTATTGAAGGATATTTTTAAGTAAAGATTTTTTTCATGGATTAAGTAACGATCTTAGACATTGATTTTTTTGAAAATTCCCTCAAGTCTTAGAAGTGTTACCCAAGGAAAAGGAGATCAAGAGCTTATGATCTCGTTGGCTATCTCTATTCAAGATTTGTCTAGCCAAAGACCACGATCTTCAGATGAAGTTCTTCACCGAGACCATGTTTGTTGGAAACCATTGTTCATTTGTTCAACTAGAGCCCCCCACCATAGTCATCTTTAGAAGCACATGTTATCAACAGAAAGAGGAGTTAATGCCTGTTATTTCATTTACTAGATTCAGGTAAAGGGTTTACCATTTGCAGATAGTTTATCAAAAGTGCATGAGAAAGTCAAAATTGAGATTCTACAAGATAACCAAGAGAACATGTCTACTTTATAAGACCCAACAATGGCACTCGGTCTCAATTCTGATAATTGGGTTTGAAAAAAGCGATTTGCTAGGGCAAAACGAGAAAGGGGAAATCAGCACATAGTTGACGGTTCTTTGATGAAACAAGTATAAAAATATACTAAACGAGGCTCTAAATGGAAATATCGGTCCAAGGCTTGATAGATTTAATCTCCAAAACGATAAACCCTAAAAAGTAAAATTGAGGTGTGGGGGGGGAATTGTTTTTTTTTTTTTGTTTTTTTTTTTTTTTGTTTTTTTTTTTTGTTTTGTGTGTTGTTTTTTTTTTTTTTTTTTGTTGGTTTTTTTTTTGTTTTGTTTTCTTTTTTTGCTTTTTGTTACCACTATATTGTTTTTTTTTTATTTTTTTTTTTTTTTTTTTTTTTTTTTTTTATTTTTTTTTTTTTTAAATATTTTGTTTTTATTGGTTTTTTGGTTTTTTTTTTGGTTTTGTTGTTTTGTTTGTGTTTTTTGTTTTGGGTTTGTTTGGGTTGTGTTTTGGTGCTCCTTTGTTGGTTTTGTGGTTTGTTTGGTGGGTTTGGGTTTGGGTTGTGTTGTTGTTTGTTTTTGTTTTTTTGTTTTTTTTTTTTTTTTGTTTTCCCTGTGGTGTTTGTTTGTGTTGTGGTTTGTGTTTTCTTTGTGGCTTTTTTTTGTTTTTTTTTTGTGTTTGTTTTGTTTTGTTGTTGTTTTTGTTTTTTTTTTGTTTGTTGTTGTTGTTGTTGGTTGGTTTTTGTTTTTTTTTTGTGTTTGTTGTTCTTGTTGTTGGTTGTTTCTTGCTTTTTTTTTTTGTGTTTGTTGTTCGTTGTTGCTTGGTTGGTTATTTGCTTTTTTTTTTCTTGTTTGGTTTTCTTGTTTGTGTTACCTCCTTCTACTCTCGTCTCGTGTTGTTCTGGTCTTTTCTTTTTTTTTTTTTTCTCTTTCTGTCTCGTGTCCTTTGGTCTTTTCTTTTTTTTTTTTTTTTGTGTTGGTTGTGGTCCTTTGCTTGGTCGGTTGGTCGTTTTCGGTTTTGGTTGTTGCCTTCCTCCCTTGCTTTGTTTTTTGTACTCTTTTTTCTTCTTTTTTTCTCTTTTTTGGTTGGTTCTTTCCTTTGTTCTTTGGGTTGTGTTCTTGTTCCGGCTTCTTGTCTTGTCTTTGCCTATCGGTCTGTCTTTTGTTTTGGCACATTTGGTAGGATGTACCCTTTTTTTAATTTTTATAAAGGGATCGAAAATACCCTTGATTATGCAATGCAAACATATGGATTTACAGGAGATATGGGCGTTCACAATTACGGATCAACGATCTTAATACCTAAATCTTAACACCGATCATCGAAACAACCACGACATAGCATAATAGTGCAAGTTACAGACTTTTAAGGTTGGTTAATACCTTACTTGTTCTTAAGGTGGACGTGGGCGTTATACAAAGAGAGTGGAGTTTAATATTATAGAATCCGAACCAATGGCTCGTCACATATAGAGAGGATAGATCAGAATCTGCGGGGGGGCCGTCGTGGGGGATCGTTGCGCTTGATTTCGTGAGCTCTGTTGGAGGGAGATCGTGGAGTTAGGGGGGTCGGTTAGAGGCTTGGTTTTGTTATGTGAATCTCGTTGCATGCCTTCAAGCTTCTTCTTCCTTCTTGCTTCTTCTTCTCTTCTTGTTCTTCTCCTTTTTCGCTTGTTCTTCTTCTTCTTGGTTTGAGTCCAAATCTTCGGAAATGAACACGCGTTTTGGTTTTCAAATGATTTTGAAAACGTATAACCGGCGGTTCGGCGGTCCGCGTTCATACGAGTAAACCGCTGTTCACGAACCACTTTTTCACTTGAAACTAGAATAACGGCTCGATCCGTTGATTATTGATCCACGGTTCAAGATCGTCCGCAAATCGCTTTACTTCTATGACCGCACTCTCCAAATCCCAGTTTCCAACCCATCTCACGCTCTTCTTTCCTTTTAAAACGTGATATGTCGGAGATTTTGCACAATCCATTCCCATCTCTCATCTCACCGGCGTCGCCGGTGGTTCTTCTTCTTCACTTCCTTGCGTTTGGGATAATCGGGTTTCGGGGTGGTTCCGGTTCCTCTACGGTGAAATCGGGTTTAGGCGGTGGTTCCGGTTCCTTCACGCGCGTTAGTGGAGAGCCGCAGTTGAACGATTGAACGTTTGAGCATATTTTGCATCTTCTTCTTTTTTTCTTTAGTCTTCTAGTGTCGATTTTGGCCGAGTTTCGCCGATTTTGAGGGATTTTTCCCATTTTTTGTAATTTCGATTTCGATGTAAGCTTCGGTTCGGTGCGTATTTTTCTTTTATTTAAGGTTTTTAATTGATTTGTACCTAAAGAACCCACGTGGGTTTGGTTGGTTTTGTAGATAAGAACAAGTGAACAACCGAGGAAGAAGAATCTGTTCAAGAACTTCCCACCCAACCCTTTTCACCACCGTAGTTTTCTCTTCTTTCCCTCTTTGCGCGAGTGATAGTTAGATCCTGCGGACGAAGAAATGACTAAAGATGAAGACTTTAAGCTTCTCAAGATCCGGGTTCCGGTTTTGAGCTCTCGTTTTTGTCGATCACAAAGAATTTGCTTGTTGTTTCGTTTGGGTGTTTGTATGAGAGAAAATTGAAGGTACCTACTCAACTCGCATTTTCTATACCTCCTTTTCCCTCCATTCGGTTTTGCCGGAAACTTTGAGAACCCATTATCGTGTTTGTCTACTTCGGCTAGGAGCTATTGGTCTGTTTACTACGTGCTGGATCTCGCCTATGACTGGGTTTGCCAACAAGTTTTGGGGAATCTAAGAGCATTCTATGGTCTTTATACACAAACCCAGTAGAAATATTAGGATTAGGAATTTTATTTGTTCCTTGGAATCGATAGGAGTAAGAATCTTTGCAAACTTTTTTTCTTCTTCCTCTTTCCTTCTGTTTTTTGAATTATATCCCTTTTCTTAGGCTACGGTGGTGGGTATTTGTGTATAGGTGATGTGTATTGGTGGTATTTGTTCCCCCTGGCCGTCCTCGTGGAGCTCACCAATCAGATCGTGAGAAGCTCGCGAGGTGTTCTCTCCGTCGTCGTGAGAGCTCGGCGCGCGTTCTCTCCCAAGATCATGAAGAAGCTCGACGGTACTGTTGATGACACAGAGCTTGTTAAAGGTTTGGTTTTTGATCTCAGAATGATCGGATTTCGGGATGATCAAGAAAATCAAGGCTATGTAATGTTTTGCTGATTCAAAAGAGTATTTTGAGGGATGCCACGGATCTGTCTTTGTGTTCCCAAGCTCCATCTTTGCTTGGGATGAGTTTTTTCAGTTTTCAGGGCTCAAGCGGGCTAAAATCGTCACTCAGAAGTGAGTATTTTCGAATTTTGTGGTTTAAGTTTGAAGGTGATTGACTACAGGGGTTCGAAATTTGGTGGTTTAAGTTTGAAGGTGGTGTTGGGTTTTGGGTTCCGGCGGTCTTGAAGGTGGTTTTGTAGGTGTTCCGGCGGTGTTGTAGGTGTTCCGGCGGTGTTGTAGGGGTTCCGGCGGTGTTGTGGGGGTGCCGGCGTGTTGAAGGGGTGCCGGCGATGTTGGGGCCGCCGGCGATGTTGGGGTTTAGGGTGTAGGGTATGAGGTGGCTTAGGGTATGAGGTGGCGTAGGGTATGAGGTGGCGTAGGGTATGAGGTGGCTTAGGGTATGAGGTGGCGTAGGGTATGAGGTGGCGTAGGGTGTGAGGTGGCGTAGGGTGTGAGGTGGCGTAGGGTGTGAGGTGGCGTAGGGTATGAGGTGGCCTAGGGTGTGAGGTGGCCTAGGGTGTGAGGTGGCTTAGGGTATGAGGTGGCGAATAGTTATTATAGTTTCATATGTATTATGTGATTGACTTATTATAAATACAATAATATGGTTTCAATATGAGATCATGGACTTCACTCAAGTTAACAGTTCATCATTTGAGGTAAACACTTTTGGTCAATTTTCTGAGTACGTGGGTGAACGGTGGTGTTAAAATTGAAATTCCATTCTAAAACTTAAGAGGTTCTCCCATATTTGATTTTTTAGGTGAATCCTTAGGTCAACTGGGAGAGCACCTAGATGTTATCTAGGGGATGATGGTTCGATTCCATCAGGATTTGGTATATAGAATATTTATTTGTAATCTGTGCTGAAACAAGTCTAAATGCAATGTGTGTTCAAATATGAATTTATATTGTATATGGTCCAAACTAAACGTGAATAACTTGTATTTTTTTCAATTGAAACAATTGTATTAGCCATTTTGATGTACATTGACCATTAGTAATTATTCTAATATTTTTATTTTAAAGAATAATTAATGTTGGCCTTTGTATGCCCCCCTCATTTTTAATGGTGTTAAGTGGTTGTTACCAACTGAGATTTCTCATAATAGTTTATAGGCAATGATTTTAACCTTGATTTTCTCCATCCAGTTTTTCATAATCAACATACGTTCAATGTACTTGTTGGGCTCGTAGAACATTGAACTCCAACTACTACTTAAACCTAATTCATTAGATATTGATTTTGAATTCCTCTACTTTTTACATAAATAAATCAGTTTTTTTTTCGTACAATCACTATTAAGAATGTACACATATTTAATTTTTTTTTTTATTCTTGACATAAGTTATAGGAAATGTGATATCTGTTTTTTTGAATTTTCAATGTAACTTTCTATCTCCCTCTCTCAGTTTTTATTTTTATTAAATTTGGGTTTTGTTGTTGAAGGAGGGGTTCAGTTGGTTCATACTTGTAGGCCAACAATGTACAATATATGGAAAAGGAAGGCTTCCAACTTGATTCGTCCCTTACAAGTGTAATGAACAATATGTTATCCTAACCGTTAAATCTGATTTTATAAATATGGTGAAATCTGGACCGTCAGCGGGGTTTTAGGGTTTCACATCCTCCGCATCACTTGCATTTATAGGGTTAGGGTCTTAGTTGAATAACTGTCGCGACGGCACAACCGGTGTTGTTATCGCTGTTGCTCACTGCCATGGCCGTCGATGTGCTCACTGCCATGGCCGCACTGTGGAGCTCACCGATCGCGATTCGCTTGTCAAGTCCGGTAGTTGGTACTCAACTCTTATGTCTCCTCTTCTACCATGGCCGTGCCTGTGGAGCTCACGCTGTTCTCTCCGTCGTGGACCCTGCGAAACCCGATCTCCGTGACGTCAAGATCGTGAAGAAGCTCGGCGGTGCTGTTGATGGCACAGAGGTTGTTAAAGGTTGTTGGCCTAACTCGTATCGAGAATGATAAGCTTGGTGTGGTGCTCCTCTATCTTCAGATCTGAGGAACAAGTACAACGTGAGGTCGATTCAAAACCCATTCCGAGGAATAGAACGTTGCCGTTATCGTATCGGGTAGCAGAAGAGAGTCTTCACCGCTCCGTCGAGTGTTCGTGGTGTGCTTCTCCTCTATCTTCAGATCTGAGGAACAAGTACAAAGTGAGGTCGATTTCTGTGAGGAAGGACGACGAAGTGCAGGTGGTGAGAGGAACTTATAGGGGCAGAGAAGGTAAGGTAGTTCAGGTTTACCGTTGCAAATGGGTCATCCATGTAGAGCGCATCACCCGTGAGAAGGTTAATGGATCCACCGATGAAGGAGAGATTTGCGATCCTTGTCTAGGTTGAGCTTTGTGCAACATGGGTTTAAATCTCTCCTTGTCTAGCTTGAGCTTTGTGATGGTGACTTTCGAGGGGTTTCATCTTGTGCCTCCCTGTATTTGTGTTTGTTTCTGGAGTCCTGAATCTTCTATTTAATTGTATCTATGATTGAGATTCCGTTAGTGTGCTCTTCTCTTGGTGTTACTAGGTTCAGTTCTTAGCCTCAGATCCACCAATTCAATCGATCTGAAACTTTCAGCAAAGATTCCTTCCCATGAGACTTAGAACTCGACTTTCTTTTCAGGCCTTTCAAGTAGCTCAATTCTGATCAAATGCTTTTCTCTTAAATCTGGGCTTCATTTCTGTTCTGGTACTGTTTTAGCTTCTTTAACCAGTATTACATTAGCGGCCTTGGAGAAATGACTAAAGATGAAGACTTTAAGCTCCTCAAGATCCAGGTTTCAGAGAATCGTCTCTTCTGCCTGACTTTTGAAGCTCTCTGTTTTTTTTAGACCGCTAAGGTGGGCGGTGGTTTTATCCTGACTGAAAATTTGCTTCTTGTTTGTGTTTGGGTATTTTTCAAGGTGAACATAGATTGTGATGGATGCAAGCAGAAAGTGAAGAAAGTGCTTCAGAAAATTGAAGGTCCAAGCGTGTGAAGGAGTCTGAAGTGACCGAGGCAACTGGAGATGGAAATGAAACGATTGGTTTCGACCCAACTGATTTGCATGGCAGCTCTTCGATGCCAACGTTTGAACAGCCTGAGAGAATCGTCAGCAGTTGCACTATCCTAATCTCTCACTACTTCATTCTGGCCAGCAAGCTTATCAGATCAATCAACGCAAACCCAGTTACCTGATCAGGATTCGCCTCATGTCCAAAACTCGTTGTTGGATACTCCCCCTCACTTCTTAATTCCACCCAGGAATCAGAGTTACTTTCTTGATGATACGGTGAAGACTCCACCTGCTATGGAGAACAATGGGAGTTCTGGTGGATGCGAACACCTACTGTACTGCGTTGAAGGTGGTGTTGGGTGTTGGTTTTTGGGGTTTCCGGCGGCCGGTTGGTTGGGGTTTCCGGCTGCCGGCGGTGTTGGGGTTCCGGCGGCGGGTGGGGGTGCCGCCAGGAGGGTTTGGGGTGCCGGCGAGGGGGGGGTGCCGGCGGCGGGGTTGGGGTGCCGGCGGGGTGGGCGGCGGGGTTGGGGTGCCGGCGGGGGCGGGTATGGAGGAGAGGGGCGTATGAGGTGGCGTAGGGTATGAGGTGGCGTTTAGGGCATGAGGAGGGCGTTTAGGGCATGAGGTGTAGGGCATGAGGTGGCGTTGAGGTGGCGTTTAGGGTATGAGGTGGTGTTAGGGTATGAGGTGGCGTTTAGGGTATGAGGTGGTGTTAGGGTATGAGGTGGCGTTAGGGTATGAGGTGGCATTAGGGTATGAGGTGGCGTTTAGGGTATGAGGTGGCGTTAGGGCATGAGGTGGCGTTAGGGTATGAGGTGGCGTATAGTTTCATTGTTTCATATGTATTATGTAATTGACTTACTATAAATACAATTATATTGTTTCAATATGAGATCATGGACTTCACTCAAGTTAACTGTTCATCATATGTATTAGAATTTTAAAACGGCTATCTTCGGTGATCTTATGGACATTATTCACTTAATTTCTTTAATTTGTTAGAATTTGCCATCACTATACACAATAAACGACCAAATGAGGACTAGAATGACCAAATCACATTAGGGGAAGGGGGGGGGGGGGGGGGGGGGGGGGGGGGGGGGGGGGGGGCCCCCCCCCCCCCCCAAAAAAAGTAAATGAAATATATTCTGTTACAATTTCAAAACAAGATCACCACCCCACCTATCAAGTATCAAGTATCAATGATCAATACAAGGTGAAAAAGGCAACGTAAATGGAAAACTTAGATGAAAAAAGCAACGTCATTTACATTAGGATGTGCCAATTAATCAATCTTAGTCCTATATAATTTTCTACATTAGCCAAGTAAATCTTTAATTTTAAGCTATGAAGTTTCAACTTAGACATGGTAAGCAATGCTCAAGTTAACCGAAATTTGCAGTTAATACATCAGGCCTCCATTCTCCAACCATATAAATTTACAGGTATCATACATGGAAAGCATGAGGCAGCTTCTTCGAATGGTAGTTGTTGACTTGTGATGTGCAAAAGATGCCAAATCAGTGAGAGAAGCACACAGTAATGAGATTTTGGGTGGATGAGCTGATTGAGTCTTCAACATTAAAACCTATTAATTTTAACCCAATGACTTCTAGAAATGGAAAGACCTGTGAAAGCTAGCTCTCAAGCTGAATTCTAAGTCTCTCTCCATATTTTAAATCTCTCTCAATATTGTTGGATATCAAGTCTTCACAAAATTCTTTTTTCACCCACAACCAAAACTGAAATGATTTCAGAACCTTATTACCAAAAAAAAAAAATGATTTCAGAACCCCCACCAAGAAGGAAAAAAATTGAAATAATTCACTCTAATCAGCATCAAAGATGACCTTAAATTACCATCAACACTATCTCTGAAAGCGAGATCAGAAGATTATGAAGAGCCACATGCATCAACCCTGTTGTCCTTGTATGGAATCTAATAATGGTGACCCTGTTTGCTCCTTACTTGAAATAAATCCAAACACTTGAAAAAAGCCTTCGGTGAGAACATGTCTGAAATTCTTTTCAAACAGAGTATTTCTAATAACAGATGTGCTTGCACATGTAATAGAAGGCCACCCATTTTTTTCTCCTTATAAATGAATGTTGGCTTCCCAGTCTCAGTTTGTCTCACCATGGTTCATCCCTAGCTTCCCAGCTTTCCTCTTCTCTAGCTAGACACCAACATTTATGTGTTTCTTCTACAAAAAGATACCTGCTGTTGATGTACATA
Organism: Hakea prostrata; assembly: GCF_041222555.1. Lineage (NCBI taxonomy): Eukaryota > Viridiplantae > Streptophyta > Magnoliopsida > Proteales > Proteaceae > Hakea > Hakea prostrata. The sequence continues at coordinate 17,066,165 of NC_142606.1, forward strand.
AAAAGGAAACCTCCTTCCAATGGGAAAAATGTGAGTTGTTTTAAAGTTGCACCTAAAGAATTTCTCTAGACAGGAACTAAAGTTTCTCAATGGAAGGTATATTACCTCCATACGGTCCATGGAAGATTTTCATAAACCAATGGGTGAACCATAGGTTAACTCTCATTCTAAGGCAATACCAAAGAACAGATAAACCAACCATAAATTAGAAATACTCTGTTATCATGCATTATAGATACAATAAAAGAATTTTTGTAGAATTGAATTCAATCAACCCTAGCTCCAAAACATAGCCCAACATTTATGTTTACTCTATTCCCAACTGTAGAACCATCATATTAAGCTCTAATCCCATAACCACAGGGTTTTAAAACCCAAACTTTACTGCTGGTTCATTCGAATAGGATCCTGAAGGTAAACCCTATAAGAAGCTATCACATAACCTGCAGATAAATATGAACAATAAATATGAAGAGTAGCTGCAATTAAGAAAGCACATCTACATTTCCTACTTTTTCAGATTTCGTTATGAGGCATCTAACTACAAAAAAGAGGTTTGCTGCATTTGCTATCATTTCATTTAAGCTTGGTTTATATAGAGGGCATGAGATCACTTAATTTTTTCACATGACTGAAGCAACGTGTATTTGGGATTTCCTACAGGCTCCCACGAATTTCCAAAAAAGCCATGTTTTATTTAGTTTGTAATAGCTTTTGAGATTGTAATAAGGAGTGAGGTTTAGGCCTAAGGTCTCACTACTTAGATTCCCAAGAACACTACAGAATTTTCAGAATTACTTTTTGCAATGCTATTAGCTGCTATTGTCTTCTTCTCCATCATGTGAGACCTTAGTTTAGTGAGTCATATCTAAACTAGAGGGATTGACTGGAGCAATTGATTCCCTGATGGTGTATACCCAGGAGATTTAAAACACCACTGCCCCAAAAACCTTTTTGTTGAATATCAGTTTCTCCATAAACCATGATGTAATTAATCGCCACTACTAGCCCATCCAACCATCAATTTTTCCAACAAGAATTTTAATCACAGGGACACTAGCCATTAGAGTTCCTTCAGTCAGTCTCTCTTTAGAAAAACCCAATTTTCACTCAAAACCCTAAAATCAAGAACCCACTTCCACCATCAAAATTGAACATAATCTGGATAAGCCATTCTCCAGCCCCCCTAAAATCAAGAACCCCCCCCCCGCCCCCCCCCCCCATACTCAAGCCAAGTTTCCCAACTTCAGGGAGCGCCCTAAAGATTCCTTCAAAAAATTATCATTTTACTTATATACATAGACATAATGTTATAGAAATCCATATAAAGAGAAAATCTCTCTCTTAGGTGTTGTTTCTCGATCTTTAACCGTGTACTTTACATTGAAATGAAAATGAAATCACATAGAGTGCAAAATATGGTAGAACATTTCTCTCTATCCCTCCTTATAGTGATTTCCTACGTAATCTCTTAAAATTAAACCACCTAGAATTACACCATTTGTAAGTTTTTTCGTTGCATTTAATGAATATTTTTTCTCAGTACAATTAAAAAAAAAAAAAAAATTGGTTCTCTCCCATTGTTCTCATCTGAGAATGGGTCCAGCAAAGTGAGCTTCGCAAGATACAAGGGTTTATGAGTTCCGTTGTCCCATTGAGGCATTACATCGAACACTTGTATTGCTAACAAGTAACAAACAACATTAGAAGATACAAATGTATCTTTTTAATTTGTTTTTGATTAAGCAGCAAAACCATTGAATGCGAAGATCGAGAATGAACAACAGAGAGAAAACTAACAATACACTTAATAGAAAAGAAAGAAGGTTCAATATGTTTAATGAAAATAGGAAGAAAAGTAATCGTTAGTAACCAAAAGAAGAAAATGATACCTACCTGATTTGCATCCGCAATCCGGTTCTGGGTGTAGTGAGAGCAAAGAAGAGGAAGAAGAAGAAGAGGAAGGGGAAAAAAAGGAGGGGTGGATGGATTGGAACAAAGTTAACCAACAAAGGAAAAATTGGAAACGAAAAATGCTTACCATCCATCAATACTGAACTGATTGAAATCTTTTATCCACCATTTCTTTATCCACCATTTCTTTATCCTTATAATCTTGGTCGAGCAGTTCTACTATTTCGGAGAAAGAAGGTCCGATCGGTGCAACCTCTTCAACAAAAACGTTAATGTTTTCGTCGATTTGAAGGACAGAGTAGGTATACCAAATGTAGAACACTGTAAAAGTAAAGCTAATAATGGTTAATCTAGTAATTTTCCCTACATTTAACCTCTTAAAAGTGAACAAACGGTTGAGATCGTTTGGATTTTGATCCAACGGCCATTGGATCGAAGCAAAATCGGTAAACTTAAGGTCTCACAAGTCACAACCCTAAATGCTAAATACCCAAATCGAACCCTTTAAACCCTAAACTCATCTCACGATTCTCACCTCGCGCCGCTTCGAACCCTTTCTCGTTCTTTACTTGTTCGTTAACTCCCGCACCAAAGAGTTGATGGAGGCCTTCAGTGGCGCCGATGCGAGCATGATCGGTGAGTATGGTGTCGGTTTTTACTCGGCTTACCTAGTTGCGGAGAAAGTGATTGTGACCACCAATCACAATGAGGCCTTTAACTCACAACCCTAAATGCCAAATCCCCAAAGAAACACTCATCCGTGAAGGCTTTCTTAGGTTTCGGGGAATCGGAGAGATAGGTTCCCTCTTCCGCGTTCATATGACTTCCCGCCCTTTGGAGCGGAGTAGCATCGAAACCCATCTACCGAATGGGTAGAGGTCGGAGGACGTTCTGCGGGTTTCAAGTACGATCCTTTGAGTTCGCCTTCTGTTCGTGAGGAGGGAAGAGAAGAGGACAAAATTTCATTCTCGTCCTTCAAGGAAGATGGTGATACATCGCTAGCCAATCACCTCGAATCAACGTTAATGGAGTCATTCATAAGGGTTCTCACAAGTTCTACCTCCGAAGTGGCGCTGGGAGTGCCCCATTAATCATCTTGGTTGGTCAAAAGGATTGATATGTGTTTCTTGATTTCTCTTCTTTTCCCCCATCGGTTTTCCTGGCTCGGTGCCTCGTTCAATATTGTATAGACCTTGTGATCTCTACGCGAGTGAAGTGAAGAAATGAGTAAAGATGAAGACTTTAGCTTCGGATCCGCCTCTCTTCTCAGCCGAGTTTGGAAGCTTGGTCGACAATGTCTGGGGTTTGGTTTTCTCTTCGGGTTTGATCGCCAGGCTTTTGGGCAGTTATATTGGGTTCTCGCGTAGCATATAGTAGAGCGGAGAAATGGAAGGAACGAGAAGGATGCTTGTTGGGAAGTTCTTCTAACTTTGCTTTTGTTTTGTTTTTTCTTTTTCTCCTTCTTGCTTCGTGTCTAGCATCGTTTGTGTTTTGTAAATTTGTTTTTCTGTTTCTTGTTGTGTTTTTTTTATTATAGGGTTCCGATTGCTTCCATTGAAGGTTTCTATTCGGTTTTCGGAAAGTTTAAAGAAGAGAAAGATGAAATTTTCTCATCTTTTACTTGTCGGATATGATGGCATCGTTAACCTATTTTCCTTCTTGTTTGTGTTTGGGTATTTGTACAGACTTGTGTTCTAAAGGTGAACATAGATTGTGATGGATGCAAGCGAAAAGTGAAGAAACCGCCTTAGAAAATTGAAGGTCCAAGCGTGTGAAGGCAAGTGCTGGAGATGGAAATGAAACGATTGGTTTCGACCCAACCGATTTGCATGGCAGCTCTTCGATGCCAACGTTTGAACAACTGAGATAATCGTCACCGAGTTGCACTATCCTAATCTCTCACTACTTCATTCCCCGAACAAGCTTATCGGATCAATCAACGCAAACCCGGTTACGATCGGGATTCGCCTCATGTCCAAAAAACTCGTTGTTGGATACTCCCCCTCACTTCTTAATTCCACCCGGGAATCGAGTTACTTTCTTGATGATACGGTGAAGATGGGTATCTTGACTCCACCTCGCTATGGAGAACAAGTGGGAGTTCGCAGCCAACCGCAATGGGAGTTCGGCAAGAATGCAATGAAGGCTATCTTGATAATGGGTTTCTCGGTGGATGCGAACACCTACTCTACTGCGTTGAAGGTGGTGTTGGGTGTTGGTTTTTGGGGTTTCAGGCGGCCGGATTTGGTTATTGGGGTTTCCGGCGGCCGGATTTAGGTTTTTGGGGTTTCCGGCGGTCGGATTTGGTTTTTGGGGTTTCCGGCTGCCGGCGGTGTTGGGGTGCCGGCGGCGGGGGGGGGGTGCCGCCGGAGGGTATGGGGTGCCGACGGCGGGTTTGGGGTGCCGGCGGGTATGAGGTGCCGTTAGGGTATGAGGTGCCGTTAGGGTATGAGGTGGCGTTAGGGTATGAGGTGGTGTTAGGGCATGAGGTGGCGTTTAGGGCATGAGGTGGCGTTAGGGTATGAGGTGGCGTTTAGGGTATGAGGTGGCGTTTAGGGTATGAGGTGGCGTTTAGGGTATGAGGTGGTGTTAGGGTATGAGGTGGCGTATAGTCTCATGGTTTCATATGTATTATGTAATTGACTTACTATAAATACAATTATATTGTTTCAATATGAAATCATGGACTTCACTCAAGGTAACTGTTCATCATATGTATTAGAATTTTAAAACGGCTATCTTCGGTGATCTTATGGACATTATTCACTTAATTTCTTAAATTTGTTAGAATTTGCCATCACCATACACAATAAACGACCAAATGAGGACTAGAATGACCAAATGACATTATAAATAAATATATGAAACGAAGGCACTAAGCAATATATATACAATATGAATTATAATCAACATTTTATGATAGAGATAATGATCAGAATGATTTTGATCAAGTGAAATAGTTTGAATTGCTAGTAGAGTTTAGATTTTATTTTTTGGTAATAGTAGAGTTTAGATGAGACTACTTGATTACAACCAACCCAAGTAATACTCTGTCCTCTTTTAAGTTAGGAACAATCATAGAATTTAAGTTGAACTCCATCACCACACAACACAAGTAACTTCCTATGTTATAACCTTCAACATTATCAGGTACGCATTATTGAGTTATTCCCTTTAACATTGAGATCTATAATTTTGTTTTTGTATTCTAAAATTGTGAGCTTCAATGACTTGATGGTCGTTAATTACTCAATCAAACTAGTCAGAGCATGATTTTTCAGGTTGGTTCACTTACATTGTCGAAAAGATTTTGGAGTAAGACAATCCAATAAAGCACTCTTTTCCTCCCAAACGAAGGATGAGAGGTTTCACCGGGAGAAACCCAAAAGATGCCTATAAAAATGGAAAATACAAGAGAAACTGATATTCTCATTGACTCGAGAACAATGAATTACTACCCCAAAAATAAGAAAAAAAGAAAGATGCAACAGATGATTTTATTAATTCAGTCTTATCCCAACTAAATGGGTAATTTTTTTTAAGGTTATTTTGGAAGTAAAGATCTAAACCCTATTGAAGGATATTTTTAAGTAAAGATTTTTTTCATGGATTAAGTAACGATCTTAGACATTGATTTCATCCCAAATCAGGGGGAAGTGGTGGGCGGTTTTCGACGCGGTGCTTAAATTTCGAATTCTATATCTATCAGTTCTTACGTTAGCATAAACGGAACCATAATTCACAGTCCATGAGCTGGAAATAAATAAAAGCAAACACCTTACTTTGTTCTGCTATTAAAATGATGGTTGTATTTTTGCATTTGCAAAAGTGTTGCTATGGAGAAACAGGAACTTATCAGCTGCAGTTGTTATTGGGTTCACACTGATATGGTTTATTTTTGAGTTGTTGAGTATCAGTTTCTGTCACTTCTCTGTCATATCTTCATCACTGCGATGCTCATCCTCTTCATATGGTCCAACGGCGCCCCATTCTTCAAACGGTGACCTCCTTTTCCAAGTTTCATTCTTTCTGATTCTTCTATAATAAGAACATTGGCCATGAGTATGGTGACACAATGCACCAGCATAAACTAAGATTATGGACTCAAGTACCAATCACATCTACATGGTGCAGCAAGTAAATCACAAAAGACTTTTCACTTAGCCGAAGGTACTCCTAAAACAAGCAAAAGAGATCCTAATCCCTAAATCTGCTGCTTTTGATCTTGGAAGCCATTGCCCAAGTATTAGCCACACTGTTTGGCACAGTTTAGCTTTCGTAATTCACGTTTTGTCTTAAGGTTTCCTCCAACTCTACCTGAAATATGTGTCATCAGAATTCAACATTCGAAGTAGTAGCTATAATTTCTAGAAGAAACTCAATCGATTCATATTAACTCTCTACGACATTGCATGTGGAAAGGATTTGAGCCTCTTCATTTGGTATCTTAATTGACCTCCATTCTAATTTTTCCCCCAATTTTGAATCACCATTATCACTTACATGATTCCAACTATCAATGTTGTCAGGTCATTGCTTCCCTCTGGATACTATCAATCATTGCTTCCTGTTTCAGCACTCTGAATCTTGTATATCTCGGTAAGCAAATAGTAGGTTTTCTTTGAATTTCTCCAACTTCAGTTCTTGTTAACTGACCCTTTGAGCATGTATCAAGGTTTCCTCTGCATGATGGTATTGCCAGCTCTATATGAGCGCTATGAGGAAGAAGTGGATTTTCTTGCAAGCGGAGGTAAGAGCAGCAGGACATGAAAAACTTTGATTTCACAAGATATGTGAGCCCTTTGATGTAACATTGAAAACAATAAGAGTATCCCCAGATCTCCAGTGATGGGGTCAAGTAAAGAAACCATTGCAGTACTTGGTGGTTGAAGGTTACACGTAAAAATTTCATTCAAATAAGAGAGTTTCTCATGTGGGATTAAAATGGAATCTCCAATGTTTGCTAAGAGATCCAAATTTCCAGAGGACCCCCTACAATTTCATTTGATGATATTATTCAATAATAAAGAATCCTACAATGTTGGTTTTAAAACTGAATCCGCGAAAGCATGGCACCAGACAGTCTGGAGCCATTTGCAATAAATATAGTTTTCCTCACACCTCCAACCCTCCAGCAACCTATTTTTAAATATTTACATAATTTTTGTATCCAGGAATATTTCATGATGTACTTTATCATGCTCTGTCTAGTAGGAATATGCCCCACAGTAAAAACAATAAAATGAATACCCGAAAAGAAAACGGAAGATATTGCTCAACATCCATTGGCCCTAAATTTTGATCTTTCCTATTAAACTATGAGATCATATGTTCAACCACATGACAGAACCATTTGCTCACATCAGTAAATAGCCAAGGGTGTTGCCGAGATGGATAAATGTGAATGACACCTGGTATGCAAAAAAAAGCTTTGCCCATTGTGGGAGGAAATGACAACTGTATGAGCCAAATTACGGTATAGATGCTGAAACAAACAGTAAGTGTTTTTTATCCATGCTAGGGGTGTCCCCTGAAAACCATTGGAACAATAGGGAGCCGATATTGCAATGCCATGCGAAGAAAGCCCTACATGTAATAAAAGAAAAGTATAAATAAAGTGAGAACAAAGTGAAGAAAAAGAATAAAGAGCAGATAATTTTTCAATCTGAGTCTGAGACCAGAAACAAAATAAAGTAGGGATTCTTCACAAGTAATTTAACTTCGAGAGGGTGCATACAACATTTCTAAGGTTCTTCTAACCAATGCCATGTATTTGACGGTTAAGACCATGAGTTCCTGGTTAGGATATCCAGTTAAGACCAATTCAGATCCATTTCATTATCATGATTGCCCAAGGCCCACCAGAGGAGAGGGTGAACGGGACCTTCGGCTGCTTTTGTATTTGATGGGTGATCTTGACCTGGACTTTGATCTTGGACGAGAACTAGATGGTGACCTGCTTATGGTTTACGAAGAGGCATCAGTTATTAGAGTACCCTTTACATTATCAGCAATTCAATTCATTAATAAAACAATAACAAAATGCAGTTGTTTGTTTTTTGATTATCTTCCAAACCAAAATACTACCAGAAAATTAGATATCCTACACAAACCTACAGAATTTTCACAAAAGGTGTTACAAGGCCGCCATATGTGTGGCAATGGACACCTAACTCATCCAAGTCCATAGCAAGTAAAGAAGATGGCATAGTAGTCAATGTTGAACTGCAGAAATAGAGACAAACTTATAAGTTGTGCCTAAGGAGTGCATGATTGCCCAAGGCCCACCAGCAAATTTAAGGGCCAATGCCAGAAGTTGGAATGTACTTAGGCAACAAGGTGCCCACCCCACATGTTCAAGCCATCCCAGGGTTACATTTTGTTCCCCCTTCTCTAACAATATTTTGTATGCTACAATATAACATCATATCGTAAAAAAAATCAATACTAAGCCACATTTAAGTCATAAAATCTCACATAGAACTGCAAAACAGCAGAACCAAAGAAGCAAACCATTGGAAGTTAAAAACAGACAAAGCATACACTCGGGTTATATTTTCGAATCAGCGATGTAATTAAATTGATAAGTCAACTAAGGGCCATTGTGGCCAAGTTCTTAGGCAAATAAGAAACAATTTTAGGGTTTCGGAGGTCAATAAGGACGGGTCTATACTTGGGCATGCAGCCTTCGCATGGGAATAGAGCTTTAGAGGTTTGATGTGCAGGTTGGGGAAGGGTTTGTATCCCATTTTCAGGGTATTCTGAATGGTGGTGGGACATTAATTCCTAAACTTTACGACAGCTGAGGAAGACAGGACTTAGAAGTCAAAAGTTTGGGGGGGAGGAACCTAGGGCCGAGATTTGGAACAAAAATGGTACTTTTTTTTTGGTGGGAGTAGGAGTTTTTTTTTATTCGTTCCATTAAAAAAATACTTGATAAAAAAAAATTCATAGAGAAGTTGCATGTTTGACAGAGGGTCAGGCATTTGCCGGGTTATGGTTCAAGGGAAAGGAGCTATGATGTAATTGAAGGGGTTAGAAAATGGGGTCTATTTCTTACTGATTAGGGGATGAGTTGTTAATGGTAACAGTGAGCAGAATAGTTTCGTATTACTCACCAAACCTTAGTTAGAAAACTCAGATAGTACCAACCTAGCCCTCTTGGATATTACCATTTACCCATCAAGACAACTAGATGCAACTCAATGGTCAATACTTTCAATGGAGAAGAAGAACAGAAATGAAGCTTTGCAAATAGCAATTAAAATATGAATATTCAGTATCCTTCATTCCTCCCAATTGTACAGCATTTAAGAGGTGGCCTGCAAAATTAAAATAGGAATAGCTGGGTGGAGTAAAATAATAAACTAAATTCCTAAAGCCTAGGAACTAACTCCTAAAACTTAGCTAACAACCTACAAAGGCTTTAAACTGAAACACAACTCCAGCTCTTGCAAGGAAGTGTGGATCTGAATACAATCAAATAGAATATAAAAGATAGAATTAAGGGGAGAGGGGATCATGTGATTCTTAGTTACCACATGAGAGACTAAATCTCTTCCCCCCCCCCCCCCCCAAAAAAAAAAAAAAAAGAAGAAGAAAAAAGAGACAACTTAAATCAACCGCAATTCAGACCATTTAAAACATGGTTCGATGAAAAAATTAGCAAATGATTAAGCCTAATTTCCTATGAAGCTTTTGTAACTCTGCTTTGGGTCCACAGATAGGAGCATCACAAGGTTAACCCATGAGATCAACAGTGCAATGCATGTATCCCTTCTCTAGGCTCATCCCACTGAAAAAAAGACCAGATTGGTAGAAAACAACCAGCTTTCCAACAAATACAAGGTTTCTTAAATCTGATATTATAATTGAGAAATAATGTTCCAGTAACCATATTTGTTTTGATGCATAAAAATATGCCTTCGTTCGGGGGGAATTCGATACCATTCATGTGCATCAAATAAATATTTTATTAGCTTCAACTAGGATATGCAAAGAATAATAAAAATCGGTAAAGAAACTGAAAACATAAGTCCATTTAAATAGAAATTCAGAGTAAAATAAGTATAGAATTACTATACCAAAAAATTCAGAAATATTGGGTAAAATTAAGGGATGAGACAAGTTGTTGAATGGAGCCTTACCAAGTAAAGAAAATGTAGGAAGCCGTAAGGTTTCTTCTTCTTATTTTTTTTCCCCTGAAAAGGAAAAAAAGAGAAGATGTGAAACAAAATCGATAGAACAAACCGATGAAAACAAGAATATTGTCCCTCTGTGTTCGTCCTTACCATTGTAGGAAATCACCTTCTCAGGTCTCTCTCATTCGGTTATTTGAGAATGAAGAAGCAGAAGGAGAAGGAAACGCAAATATCGTCGAAACCCTAACCTCTCTCTTTGTCTCCTTCGTACGGTCAGTTCGCACGATTTCAGGTTTCAGCAGGAAGTCGTCGGAACCCTTATCGGAGCTTTCTCTCTCTTTCTCCCTCGTCGTCGTCGGAACCCCACCCGTTCGCAAGGTGGAATGAAGAAGAAGAACGAAGGAGAAACTTTCCGTCGATTTGGCATATTTTGAAATGCTTGGTTCGGACCTTTAAAATTGGTTTGGTTTGAAATCTCCTTGAGCCGAGCCAAAATAGTCCGTTACTTCACTTAAAAAAACGAAAATAGCATATGCTCAAAATCAACGGCTATTAGACTTTTGAACGACACGGCTTGATCTCCACCATTCGCAGCTCCCGAAAAAACACGCAGCAGTGAAACGGTAGTAGAGAGAAGCTGTTAGGGTTAGGGTTTAAGTTGGGTAATACCTCAACAGCTTCGTCAGTAGCGGCGGTCGGAGGAGAGAGGGAGCGGAAGAACGGTGTTTGATTGTTGAACTTCGTGTGAGCGGTACTGTGAATATTCCTCTCGCTGTCGACGCTGTTCTCTCCGTCAAGATCGTGAAGAAGGTCGGCGGTACTGTTGATGACACAGAGCTTGTTAAAGTTTTGGTTCTTGACAAGAAAGTTAGCCATACCCTGGTGGCCTAACTCGTATCGAGAAATTATCGGGTGATGGTAATACAAGTATTTGGACGGATGTAGGGATTCTATTTTTCTCACAGAAGATGAAGGGTTCTCTATGTGTAGCGGTTGCCGTTTCTTCCACTTAGCCGGACTGTTTTGAACGATGCTCTGAAGCAAGCATGGAGTAAGTTTGATCTTTATGACTTTTTGTTTGACAGTACAATCTTTCGAATGAGTGTCGTTTTAAGGGAGCTCATGTAAACAGCTTTATCAGCTTCAAAGTGTGAAGGTTTAGTGATCCGATTTAATGCTGACAATTAAACCACAACTAGAATCATCTCTGTTTGACCAGTTTCTTTAATATTTTTTTCTGAGCAAACGGTTCCCTGTAGTGAGGAACTACATGTTTTAGGGCACTTCCCCTCAACCGAGGTTTGTTACCATCTGATTTAATTTACGCTCTCTTGATTGCTGTGTCTACTGTGTTGCATCGTTTGTGTTTTGTAAATTTATTTTTCTGTTTTTGTTGTGT